>NW_027275875.1:580374-840884 GCF_030028105.1 Mobula birostris
TAACTTACAGTTTTTTTATTATGTCTTGCAGTGTCCTGCTGCCACAAAACAATACATTTCACGACGTAAGCCAGTGATATTACATCTGATTCTGATTCTGACCTTTGTGGTCTGAACACGGTATCTCCACTGAACAGGTCACCCAATCCACATTTATTTTCTCCAGGGTAGAAGAAACTACGTTGTTAACACTGACTGTAATTCACTCAATTGGAAGGAAAGTCTGGTTAGACCACACTTAGAGTATTGTCACGAACAAGAGAAAATCTGCAGATGCTAGAAATCAAAGTAATACACACAAAATGCTGGAGGAACTCAACAGGCCAGGCAGCGTCTATGGAAAAGAGCAAACAGTCACCATTTCAGGCAGAGACCCTTCATCAGGACTGGAGTATTGTGTTCAGTTCTGGTCGCCTCATTTTAGGAAAAACAAGGAAGTTTTAGAGAGGGTGCAGAGGAGATTTACCAGGATGCTGCCTGGATTAGAGAGCATGACTTATGAAGGTAGGTTGAGCGAGTACGTATCTATTTGGAGAGTAACAATCTGGAAGAGGGAACTGAGTGTAGTGTATCTAAATCTGCTGATGATACTAAATTGAGTGCAAAAGTAAATTGTACAGAGGATACTGAGATCCTGCGGAGAGATATAGATAGGTTAAGTCAGTGGGCAAGGGTCTGGCAGATGGAATACAATGTTGGTAAATGTGAGGTCATCCACTTTGGAAGGGAAAATGGAAGATCAGATTATTATTTAAATGGTAAAAGACTGCAGCGTGCTGCTCTGCAGAGGGACTTGGGAGTGTTTGTGCATGAATCACAGAAGGTTGGTTTGAAGGTGCAACAGGTTATCAAGAAGGCAAATGGAATGTTGGCCTTCATTGCTAGAGGGACTGAATTTAAGAGCAGGGAGGTTATGCTGCAACTGTACAGGGTACTGGTGAGGCCGCACCTGGAGTACTGTGTGCAGTTCTGGTCTCCATACTTGAGGAAAGATATACTGGCTTTGGAGGTGGTGCGGGGGGCGGGGGGCGGGGGTTCACCAGGTTGATTCCAGAGGTGAAGGGGTTAACCTATGAGGAGAGATTGATTCACCTGGGACTGCACTCACCAGAATTCAGAAGGATGAGAAGAGATCGAATAGAAACTTATAAAATTCTGAAAGGGATAGATAAGATAGAGGCAGGAAGTTTGTTCCCACTGGTAGGTGAGACTACAACTTGCGGACATAGCCTCAAGATTTGGAGGAGTAAATTTAGGATGGAGTTGAGAATGAACTGCTTTTCCCAAAGAGTGGTGAATCCGTGGAATTTTCTGCCCAATGAAGCAGTGGAGGCTGTCTCAATGAATATATTTAAGACAAAGTTGGATAGATTTTTGCGTAGTGGGGGAATTAAGGGTGATGGGGAAAAGGCAGGAAGGTGGAGATGAATCCATGGCCAGATCAGCCATGATCTTATTGAGTGGCAGGACAGGCTCGACACACCAGATGGCCGACTCCTGCTCCTATTTCTTATGTTCTTATTTGGAGTGAAGGAGGGTGAGAGGTGACTTGACAGAGGTATGTTGCATGATAAGAGGCATTGATAGAATAGACAGCCAGAGACTTTTTCCCAGGGCAGAAATGGCTTATTCAAGAGGCAGGATTTTAAGGTGATTGGAGGAAAGAGTGGGGAGACATCAGAGGTAAGTTTTTTTTAAACACAGACAGTGATAAGTACAAGGAACATGCTGCCAGTAGTAGTGGTCGAGGCTGGTCCATTAGAGGCATTTAAGGCTCGTGGATGAAAGCGGAATGGAGGGTTATGTGGGAGAGAAGTGTTAGATTGATCTCAGAGGTTGAAAGATCAGCACGTGCTGGGCCTAAAGTAGTCTACTGTACTGTTACGTGCTCTGTGTTCTCCACGGAAATTAATTGCTGCCTCCTCTGGAAATCCTTTCTGGGTGTCTGGGTGGGGAGAGGAAGGGAAGCAATGAAAGGCCAGGTGATGCATCATCCGAGGCTCCAAGGGAAGCAGGGTGCGCTTGGAGGGAGTGGAAGTGTGGACCAGATAGCCGTAAAGGATACACTTTCTCCAGACTGTTGAAATGGGAGGAGAGGGTGATGGCAGATATTTCAGAGGGTCAGCTGTTGATGCAAGAGGCTATCGGGGTGAAGGTGAGGCCCGGAGGAACTCCATGCTTGTCGAGTTGTTGGGGTTGAGATCAGAGGGGCAGGGAAGTGGGTGAGATCATGTCAAGGTAACGATGGTAGAGGGGAAGCCATGTTTCCAGTTGAAGGAGATTGGAGCGCTAACTTGGTGGAGACTAAGGAAGTGGACAATGGAACAGAGTCCTCACAGGGGTCAGGGTGAGACAGAGGGAAGCTGAGATTGCTGAGAAAGTTAGGTTTGTAATTGATGTTAGTAGCTGGTCTCTCTCTCTCTCTCCTGAGGTGCAGAAAGGAAGAGAAGGGTTAGAAAAGTGAGAGCTGAGCAGAAATTGGCAGCAACAAGTCATGAAATTGTTGCATTCACAACGAGCGCAAAAGACAGCAGGTGGAGGAGTTGAGGGAGTGGGCAGAAGAATGACCAGAAATGAGACTTGCATCCCACAAAAAGAGAGGCATGGCTTCAAGCCATGAGGTGGCCATACCTGCACCTTGAACTGCAGAGAGAGAATGGAGAAGACAGAGAAGTTACTCAACGTGAGAACAAGTTCAGCCATGAGAATGAGTGTGCCGATGGGAGTGGTTGTGGGGGGGGGGGGTCGCTCTCAGCCAATTAGAGGTGGCACTCAGTCAATGAGAGGGCAGTATATTCTTACTGCTCAGCCAATCAGCATGCAGTTTAGTGAGGCGCAGAAGGGCCGGAGCCACGGAGACCTATCAGCGAGTGGGAGTGCTGATGTCAGGAGATAGCGGAAGCTTTTTCCCCAGAGTGACTCAGGTTAGGAGCACAGCTCCCCTTGTAGGGGATGGAGCCCAACAATATGCGGTTAAGGTAGAAGGTAAGTTTACTGAAGACATCAAAGCAGCTAGTATGGGTTTTCTAACATTGTAACAAGATCCAGATCAACCATCATATTGGATATGTCCTCTTCACCTTACTATCATGGGGGAGAAGGTATTCAGAGTCAGGTTTGTTATCACCGGCATGTGTCATGGAATTTGTTAACTTAGCAGCAGCAGTTCAATGCAATACATAAAATAGAAGAAAAAAATAAAATAATAATAATAAGTCGATCAATTACAGTATATGTGTATTGAATAGATTAAAAATCGTGCAAAAAACAGAAATAATACATATTTTAAAAAGTGAGGTAGTGTTCAAGGGTTCAAAGTCCATTTAGGAATCGGATGGCAGAGGGGAAGAAGCTGTTCCTGAATCGCTGAGTGTGTGCCTTCAGGCTTCTGTATTTCCTACCTGATGGTAACAGTGAGAAAAGGGCATGTCCTGGGTGATGGAGGTCCTTAGTAATGGACACTGCCTTTCTGAGACACCGCTCCCTAAAGATGTCCTGGGTACTTTGTAGGCCAGTGCCCAAGATGGAGCTGACTAGATTTACAACCCTCTGCAGATTCGTTTGGTCCTGTGCAGTAGCCCCTCCATACCAGACAGTGATACAGCCTGTCAGAATGCTCTCCACGGTACAACTATAGAAGTTTGAGTGTATTTGTTGGCATGCCAAATCTCTTCAAACTCCAAATAAAGTATAGCCACTATCTTGCCTTCTTTATAACTAGGTTAGATTTCAGAGATCTTGACACCCAGGAACTGGAAGCTGCTCACTGTCTCCACTTCTGATCCCTCTATGAGGATTGGTTTGTGTTCCTTCATCTTACCCTTCCTGAAGTCCACAATCAGCTCTCTTGTCTTACTGACATTGAGTGCCAGGTTGTTGCTGTGACACCACTCCACTAGTTGGCATATCTCACTCCTGTATGCTCTCTCGTCACCATCTGAGATTCTACCAACAATGGTTGTATCACCAGCAAATTTATAGATGGTATTTGAGCTATGCCTAGCTACACAGTCATGGGAATAGAGAGAGTAGAGCAGTGGGCTAAGCACACACTCCTGAGGTGCACCAGTGTTGATCGTCAGCGAGGAGGAGATATTATCACCAATCCACACAGACTGTGGCCTTTCAGTTAGGAAGTCGAGGATCCAGTTGCAGAGCGAGGACCAGGTTCTGCAACTTCTCAATCAGGATTGTGGGAATGATGGTATTAAATGCTGAATGATAGTTGAACAGCATCCTGACATAGGTGTTTGTATTGTCCAGGAGGTCTAAAGCTGTGTGAAGTGCCATTGAGATTGTGTCTGCGATTGACCTATTGTAGCGATAGGCAAATTGCAATGGGTCCAGGACCTTGCTGAAGCAGGAGTTCAGTCTAGACATGACCAACCTCTCAAAGCATTTCATCACTGTAGATGTGAGTGCTACCAGGCAATAGTCATTAAGGCAGCTCACATTATTTTTCTTAGGCACTAGTATAATTGTTGCCTTTTTGAAGCAAATGGGAACTTCCACCCGTAGCAGACAGAGGTTGAAAATGTCCTTGAATACTCCTGCCAGTTGGTTGGCACAGGTTCTCAGAGCCTTACCAGGAACTCCATCGGGACCTTCTGCCTTGAGAGGGTTCACTCTCTTTAAAGACAGCCTAACCTCGGCATCTGAGACAGAGATCTCAGGGTCATCAGGTACAGTAGGGATTTTCACAGCTGTAGCTATGTTCTCCCTTTGAAAGCCGGCATAGAAGGCGTTGAGTTCATCTGGTAGTGAAGCATTGCTGCCAGTCATGCTATTGGGTTTCACTTTGTAGGAAGTAATGTCTTGTAAACCCTGACAGAGCTACCGTGCATCAGATATTGCCTCCAACCTCATTTGAGATTGTCTCTTCGCCCTCGAAATAGCCCTCTGCGGCCAAAAAGTTCTATTTTAACTTCATCAGTCCACAGGACTCATTTCCAAAGTACAACAGGCTTGTTTAAATGTTCCTTTGAACCTTTTGAATAGAACTTTTTGACCGCAATGAGCAAAGGTATACTTGGAGAAAAAAGGGTGCAGAATTTCATGAAAAGAACCCCTCTCCAGCTGTCAAGCTTCTGTTGCAGCCAGTGGCACGGGGAACATTTACTGGTAGAGGGAAGAATGAATTCAATTAAATACCAGCTAAATCTAGAAGCAAACATCACACCGTCTGTAAAAAAAGCTGAAGATGAAAAGATGATGGCTTCTACAACAGGATGGTGAGCCTAAACACACCTCAAAATCCACAATGGACTACCTCAAGAGGCGCAAGCTGAAGGTTTTGCCATGGCCCTCACAGTCTCCTGACCTAAACATCATTGAGAATCTGTGGATAGACCTCGAAAGAGCAGTGCATGCAAGACGGCCCAAGAATCTCACAGAACTAGAAGCCTTTTGCAAGGAAGAATGGGCAAAAATCCCCTAAACAACAGAAAGCATTTACAAGCTGTGATACTTGCCAAAGGGGGTGTTACTATGTACTGACCATGCAGGGTGCCCAAACTTTTGCTTCAGGCCCTTTTCCTTTTTTGTTATTTTGAAACTGTAAAAGATGGAAATAAAAAAGTTTTCTTGCTTAAAACATTGAAGAAATGTGTCATCTTTAACTTTATGCCTTTTGGAAATCAGTTCATCTTTTACTCGCTTAGCTCTTCACAGTAACAGAAATTTTGACCCGGCTGCCTAAACTTTTGCATGCCCCTGTAGCCCTCAGCAGACGACGTACCTCCTGGTTCATCCACGGCTTCTGGTTTGGGACTGTACAGCAAGTCTTTGTCGGCACACACTCATCCACACAGGTTTTAATGAAGTCGGTAACAACTGCAGCATACTCATCCAGGTTAGAAGATGAATCCCTGAATACAATCCAGTCCACCGATTCAAAGCAGTCCTGTAAGCGCCAGCTGTGTATTAGACCCATACCCAATGTTCAAGGAACTGTTTCTTCCCCTTTACCATCAGATTCCTGAACAGTCTGTGAATTCATGATGCACTGCTGATTAATTTTTGTAACTTTTTGTAATTGTTACGTCTCGCACTTACAGCCGAGGGATAAATCAATTTCTGACACATTATATATGGAGTCAGAAGGAGTGGGAGAGGGTCTGAGGGGATACCAGCAATGCAGATTTGCAATTGAAGCCTGGAACAAAGGATTCCCATTACAGCTGCAACTGCGAGATACAGCTATATTAGCCATTCAACTCTAATTAATGGGAAGCTTTTGTAAAGAAGCCTTAATCTCATCAACCATGCAGATGAGTTTAACTATGCATCTCAGTTTTGGGTCTGCAGACTGCAGCATCTTTTCAGAGTATAGTGAGTTCAGGGAATGACTTCAATGTGAACAGTGAGAATAGGAATTGTATGGATTGAGTAAGCACTTAAGCACAGCATTGAGATGTTCAGAGGTCATTGTCAAAAGTAAAATTAATTCAAGTGCGAAGTGTTAGTTTTATTCCTCAGTGCTCTGTATCCTTCCGGGTTCACTTATGATGGTTCCACAAGACCACAAGATCCAGGAGCAGAAACCAGACGTTCCATCATGGCTGATTTATTATCCCTCTCAACCCCATTCTCCTGCCCTCTCCCCGTGATCTTTGACTCCCTGATTAATCAAGAGCCTATCAACCTCTGCCTTAAATATCCCCAATTACAGCCGTCTGTGGCAAAAAAATTCCACAATCTACCATCCTTTGGCTAAAGACTGGTTTCCTCATCTCTGATCTAAATGGACGCCTCTCAATTCTGAGCCTGTGCCCTCTGGTCGCAGACTCTCCCACTGTAGGAAATGTATCTCTTCGCCCACTCTATCCAGACCTTTCAACATCCAAAAGGTTCCAATGAGATCCCCCCCCCACCCACTAATTCTTTAAAACTCTAGCAAGTACCAGCCCAAAGCCATCAAACACTGCTCGTATGTTAACTGTTTCATTCCCGGGATCATTCTCGCGAACCTCCTCTGGGCCCTCTCCAGTGCCAGCACATCCCTTCTTAAATAGGGGGCCCAAAACTGCTCACGGTATTCCATGTACCCTAACCAATACCTTATAATGTCTCAGCATTACATCCTTGTTTTTATATTCTAGTCCTCTCAAAGTGAATGCTAAAACATTTTTTAGATTAGATTAGATTATGAGGACACTCAGTCCTCGTTTATTGTCATTTAGAAATGCATGCATTAAAAAATGATACAATGTTCCTCCGGTATGATATCACAGAAACACAGGACAAACCAAGACTAAAACTGACAAAAAACAAATAGTTATAACATATAGTTACAACAGTGCAAAGCAATACCATAATTTGATAAGAACAGACCATGGGCACAGTAAAAAAAAAGTCTCAAAGTCCCGATAGCCCTTCATCTCACGCAGACAGTAAAAGGGAGAAACTCTCCCTGCCATGAGCTTCCAGCGCCGCAAACTTGCCGATGCAGCATCCTGGAAGCACCCGACCGCAGTCCGACTCTGAGTCCGTCTGAAAACTTCGAGCCTCCGACCAGCCCTCCAGCACCGAGCACCATCTCTGCCGAGCGCTTCGACCCCGGTCCCAGCCGCCAAGCAACAGGCAAAGCCGAGGACTCGGGGCCTTCCCCTCCGGAGATTCTGGACCACACAGTAGCAGCAGCAGCAAAACAGGCATTTCAGAAGTTTCACCAGATGTTCCTCCGTGCTCTCATGTCTGCCTCCATCAAATCAGGATTGTGCACGGCATCCTACTTAACAAATTACAGATATTCATCACCGGAGAGACCACACGCGCTGCGTCACATCGCCATCTTCTCCTCCTGCCTTCCTTACCAATGACTCACCTCCAAGTTAACCTTTAGGAAGTCCTGCACTCATACCCCCCAAGTCCCTTTGAACCTCTGATTTTTGAATTTTCTCTCCATTTAAAAAATAGTCTATAGCTCTATTTCTTCTACCAAAGTGCATGACTATACACTTCCTGAAACTGTATTCCATCTGCCAGTTCTTTGCCCATTCTCCCAGTCCATCTAAGTCCTGCAGAAATCCTGCTTCCCCAGCACTACCTGCCGCTCTACCTACCTTCATATCGTCCGCAAACTTGGTCACAAAGCCACCAATTCCACCAGCCAAATCATTGATATACCATGTGAAAAGAAGTGGTCCCAACACCAACCACTGCGGCGCACCACTAGTCACAGAAAAGACCCCCTTATTCCCACTCCTTGCCTCCTGCCAGTCAGCCAAACTCCTATCCATTCTAGTACCTTTCCTGTAATACCACGGGCACTTACCTTGTCAAGCAGCCTCATGTGTGGCACCTTGTCAAAGGCCTTCTGAAAATCCAAGTAAACAACACCCACTGACTCTCCTTTGTCCATCCTGCCTGTTATTTCTCCAAAGAATTCCAACCAATTTGTCAAGCAAGATTTCCCCTTCAGAAAACCATGTTGACTTTGGCCTATTTTAATCATGTGCCTCCAAGTACCGTGAACCCTCACCCTTAATAATGGACTCCAACATCTTCCCAACTACTGAGGTCAAGCTAATTGGCCTATAATTTAATCACAAACAAGAGAAAATCTGCAGGAGCTGGAAATCCAAAGCAACACACACAAAATGCTGGAGGAACTCAGCAGGTCAGGCAGCATCTATGGAAAAAGTACAAGTGACATTTTGTGCGAGACCCTTTGGTAGCCCTGCAGCTCCTTGTGTGCGTTGCTTGGCCTATAATTTCCTTTCTTTTGCTTCCTTCACTTCCTAAAGAGTGGAGTGACACTTGCAATTATCCAGACCTCAGGAGCCATTCCAGAAATCTCACGAATCTTGAAAGATTAATACTAATGCCACCACAATCTCTGCAGCTACCTCTTGCGAACTCTGGGTGTAGTCCATCTGATCCAGGTGACCTAACCACCTTCAGACTTTCAGCTTCCCAAGCACCTTTTCCTTAATAATAGCAACGACACTCACTTCTGCTCCCTGACACTCTCACATCTCTGGCATTCTGCTAGTGTCTTCCACAGTGAAGGCTGATGCAAAATACTTATTAAGTTTGTCTGCCAATTCCTTGTGCCCCGTTACTATCTGTCCAGCATCATTTTCAGTGGACCATTATCCACACTCGTCTCTCTTTTACTCCTTATATATCTGAAAAGAATTTTGTATTTTGTATATTATTGGCTAGCTTACCTTCATATTTCATCTCTTCTTTCTTTATAGCCTTTGATTGGCTTTTAAAAGCTTCTCAATCCTCCACCTTCCCACTAATTTTTGCTATATTATATGCCCTCTCTTCTGTTTTTAGCTGTCTTTGACTTCCCTTGTCAGCCACGGTTGCCTGATCCTCCCTTTAGAATACTTCTTCATAGAAACACAGAAACCCTACAGCATAATACAGGCCCTTCGGCCCACAATGCTGTGCCGAACATGTACTTATTTTAGAAATTACCTAGGGTTACCCATATCCCTCTATTTTGCTAAGTTCCATGTAACTATCAAGGAGTCACTTAAAAGACCCTATTGTATCCGCCTCCATCACCGTCGCCGGCAGCCCATTCTCTGCCTAAAAATCTTACCCCTAACATCTCCTCTGTACCTACTTCCAAGCACCTTAAACCTATGCCCTTTCGTGCTAGCCATTTCAGCCCTGGGAAAAAGCCTCTGACTATTCACATGATCAATGCTTCTCATCATTGGAATGCATCTTCATCTTTGGGATGTATCTATTTTGGGCCTTTCGAATTGCCCCCTTGCACCACGATAAGGTCACCATCAGGGTGGGAGATCAATAACTTATATTCCATCTGGGTAGCCCCCCAACCTGATGGCATAAACATCGAATTCTCCTTCCGGTAAAAAAATTCTCCCCTCTTCCTCTATTCCCCAACTCTGGCCCCTTATCTCCTCTCACCTGCCCATCACCGCCCGCTGGGTTGTCTCCTCCTTCCCTTTCTCCTGTGGTCTACTCTCCTCCCCTATCAGATTCCTTCTTCTCCAGCCCTTTACCTTTCCCACCATCCTAGCTTCACCTATCACTGAGTTATCCTCCTTCCCCTCCTCCCACCTTTTAATTCTGCTGTCTCCCCCCCCCACCACTTCTTTTCCAGTCCTGAAGAAAGGTTTCAGTCTGAAATATTGACTGTTTATTCACTTCCAGGGTTGCTGCCTGGCCTGCTGAGTTCCTCCAGCATTTTCTGTGTGTGCACAGTATCCCAGCAGTAAGCAAAACTATTCCCACACGTTGATGGATTTGAACACTTGACCCCAGTTCCAAAACTCACTCAAAAATCTGAGTCTCTCGATGACCAGCTTACAGCCAAGTGAGGAATCGGTGGCAACTCAGAAACAACATGGTCCCACAGATATTCTTCTGTATCAGAGCCTTGGGTTTTGTGGTTCTCCTTCAGTACTGTATCGACTTTTGGCCGAGACAAGCTTCATCCTCCAATGCCAGATCTAAAGTCAGGCTCCCAATTGCGACTTTGTGACTTTCCAAAGGGCACCATTTCCAACCCTTGGTATAACTTGAGGCCCCTGTTGCTATGTAATTTGTGTGTCCCACCAATGCATTTTGCAAGAAGGACTGATTATTCACAGGAAAAATAAACAAACAATTTTCATAAGTAGTGAAACCACAATTTGTAAGTTTACGTCTTGTCATTTCTTCTGGGCAAGACCAGTGGCCTCCCCTTTGATGACATCTTGATAAATCTCTCCCTTTCCCAGTACCATTCATGACACGTTGGTGGGCTACTGAAGCATACACAAACCTTCTCCTGATATTGACGCACATCGTGAACCTTTCTCAGGACTTCCCCCCGCACAATGTCCTCCTTTGTACAGCTAATAATGGTCGAAGAATCCTATGGAAAATATTTGGTTGTAACTGCTCCAAATAGATGCATCTCATGTGAATCACTGCCCACTCATATTCACATGAGTGTGATCCCACAGAACTGCAATCTTACCACAGCCATTATTACCTGAAGGTTGCTGAAGAATTGGACTTAGAAGCTGACTAAATATTATTCCATCTTCATGGCATCTGCTCTCAGGGTGAGGCTTTTCATTCCAGAATTAATGTGATGTCCTTCTTCTTCTTCAAAGAAAGGGGCTTCACTTCCTCCACCATCAAAACTGCCCTCACCCACATTTCTCTTCTGTTTCCTGCACGTCTGCTCTCACCCCATCCTCCTGCCTCCCCACCAGTGATAGGGTTTCTCTTGCCCTCACCTACCACCCCTGGAGCCTCCATGCCCAGCACATAATTCTCCATAACTTCTGCCATCTCCAACGAGATCCCACTACCAAGCTCACTTTTCCCTGCCCCACACTTTCCACTTTCCGCAGGGATCGCTCCCTACGCGACTCCCTTGTCCGTTCGTCCCTCCCCACTGACCTCTCTCCTGGCACTTATCCTTGCAAGTGGAACAGGTGCTACGCCTGCCCCTACACCTCTCACCTCACTACCACTCAGGGCTCAAACAGTCTTTTCAGGTGAGGCAACACTTCACTTGTGAGACTGTTGGGGTCCTCTACTGTATCCGGTGCTCCAGGTGTGGCCTCCATTATATCAGTGCGACTCGACGTAGATTGGGAGACCGCTTTGCTGAGCACCCATGCTCTGCTCACCAGAAAAAGCGGCATCTCCTGGTGGCCACCCAGTTCAATTCTTCTTCCCATTCCCATTCCAACATCTCAGTCCACGGTCTCCTCCACTGTTCTGATGAGGCCACACTCAGGTTGGAGGAGCAACACCTTATATTCCATATGGGTTGCCTCCAACCTGATGGCATGAACATCGACTTCTCAAACTTCTGGTAATTTCCCCCCCCCCCCTTAACCATATCCCATTCCCTTTTCCCTCTCTCACCTTATCTCTTTACCTGCCCATCACCTCCCTCTGGTGCTCCTCCTCCTTCCCTTTCTTCCATGGTCTTCTGTCCTCTCCTATCAGATTTCCCCTTCTCCAGCCTTTTCTCTTTCACCAATCAACTTCCCAGCTCTTTACTTCACATCTCCCCCCACCCCTCAGTTTCACCTATCACCTACCACTTTGTACTTCTTCCTCCCCTCCCTCCCATCTTCTTGTTCTAACTTCTCATCTTTCTTTCCAGTCCTGATGAAGGGTCTCAGCCTGAAACGTCAACTGTTTACACTTTTCCATAGATGCTGCCTGGCCTGCTGAGTTCCTCCAGCATTTTGTGTGTGTTGCCTGAATTTCCAGTACCTGCAGATTTATTTTGTAATTATTATTCCCTGTCGGATGATGGATAATGTCACTTTCAGCATCTTATATAAGAACTTAACCTTCTGGGATCCCTAAGATTTTGTCCGTGCATGTCAGACCATCCACCCCAGCATGGTACAAATTCAAGCCTCTATTCCTCCTTTGTTAGCCTCGCAATACTCAAATCCATTGAGAAAACTTGCTTTTGATCACCGAGCCTTCTCCAAGTAAAACCTCACTCGACCACTGTGATGGTTCTGGGGCAAGACCAACCATGGCCCCACTCATTTTAATTCCATTGCCACAAAATATACTTTCCCTTTATCTTGGGTTAAATGAGATCTTGTGTTTAAAGATTTACACTTTTCTTTATGCTTTCTGGGGCACCTACTGCTCCCTGGTATCCCTATAGGTCATGGCTTCAGTGGGCTGTTTGCTCTTGTTTCCCCTTTGCAACCACACATTTCACATAAGACCACTCACTCTTTGGTAAGCACTCCCTTGTGCTCTTTGTAAGTCTCTGGCTCTGCTTCTTCTATCAGTTAATCATAATTAGATTAGATTAATTCTGTTTTTTTTCACTTTTCACCTTTAAAATCCATAATCTTACTCTGTTATTCCTTCCTCCTTTCGATCTCTCAAGTCTGCGGCTGCCAGTCCGGCCCACCTAAAGCTGCTTGCTTTGCTAAGGTATTTGGATAGACGGGGCCTGATTACGGATAGTCAGCATGGCTTTGCGTGTAGTAGGTCGTGTCCAACCAATCTTATGGAGTTTTTCAAGGAGGATACCAGGGAAGTTGATAAAGGGAAGGCAGTGTCTATTTGACTTTTAGCAAGGCCTTTGACAGAGCACACATGGGAGTCCGGCCCAGAGGGTTCAGTCACTTGGCAAGCATTAAATTAGTCTTAACGTTGGCTTAGCGGGAGAAGCCAGAAAATGGTAGTAGACGGTTGCCTCTCCGAATGGAGACCTGTGACTGGTGACGTGCTACAGTGACTGGTGCTGGGTCCCTCGCTGTTTGGCATACATTTTAAAGATCTGGATGATAACGTGGTTAACTGGATCAGTAAATTTGTGGATGACAGCAAAACTGAGGACGTAGTGGACGGCGAGGAAGGCTGTCAAAGCTTGCGGTGGGATCTGGACCAAATGGAACGTTGGGCTGAAAAATGACAGATGGAATTTAATGTAGACGAGTGTGAGGGGTTGAACTTTGGGAGGGTAGGACTTACACAGTGAATGGTAGGTCACTGAGGAGTGCAGTAGAACAGAGGGATCCAGGAATACAGGTCCATAATGGGTTAAAAGTGGCATCACAGGTAGATAGACTGGTAAAAAGAGCTTTTGGCACATTGGCCTTCATAATTCAAAGTATTGATTACAGGAGTTGGGACGTTATGTTGAAATTGTATAGGTCATTGCTGAGGCCTAATTTGGAGCATCGTCTGCAGTTCCGGTCATCTACCTATAGGAAAAAATATCAATAATAATGAAAGGGTGCAGAAAAAAATTGCAAGGATGTTGCCAGGATTTGGGGAACTGAGTTATAAGGAAAGGTTAGGATTTTATTCCCTGGAGCGCAGAAGATTGAGGGGAGAGTTGAATTATGAGGGGTACAGACAGGGTAGATGCAAGCAGACTTTTCCCGTAGGGGTTGGTTGAGGCTAGAACCAGAGGTCATTGATTAAGAGTAAAAGTTGAAATATTTATGGGGAACATCTTGTTGAGAGTGTGGAATGAGTTGCCAGCTCAAATGGCAGATGCAAGTGCATTTACAACATTTGCAACCAGTTGTTTCCACTGGTAGGTGAGACTAGAACTAGGGGATTCGGGGAAGCAGATTTAGGATGGAGATGAGGAGAAACTGCTTTTCCCAGAGAGTGGTGAATCTCTGGGGAATTCTCTGCCCCATGAAGCAGTGGAGGCTACCTCAGTAAATATATTTAAGATAATGTTGGATAGATTTTAGCATAGTAGGGAATTAAGGGTTATGGGGAAAAGGCAGGTAGATGGAGATTATTGAATGGTGGAGCAGTCTCAATGGGCCAGATGGCCTACTCCCGCTCCTATTTCTTTCCTTCTTTTCAAATCTTTTTATTGTTATATTATACAAAAGAAATAACAGGAGTACATTGAAGTAACAACACTTACAATGTCTCAAAAAAGACATTATCTTAAAGATTGAAAAAAAATTTGTGATAACAAAAAAAAAACCTACTAAGCAGAAAAAGTGAGAAAAAAAAAGAACCCATTAGGTGTACAACCCCAGAGCCATGCGTCATACAAAAAGCTTCTAAAAATAAACATCAAACTGCCAGCAAGAAAAGAAAATATACTAAAAAAATTTACAATTAGATCGTGGAAAAAATCTATCAATTAGCTGAAATGATAATAAAGAGCAAATGAGCCCCATCTTTTCTCACCGCTCCTATTTCTTATGTTACGAGAAGTTGGGTGGGAGGGGTATAGAGGACTATGGGCCAGATGTGGGTCGATGGCACTAGGCAGAAAATCAATTTGGCATGCAGTAGGTAGGCTGACGGGCGTGCTTCTGTTCTGTATTGTTGTATGACTCGAAGGTGGGGTGAGGACTACTCAGGTTGGCTCAGGAACCCAATGGCAGTGGGGAGAAGCTGCTGTTGAACCTCTATGTGTGAGTCCAGATTGAGAAGGTCAGGGTGTTGGGGCTGGAGGAGAGGGGTGGGTCAGCGTTCAGCTCACTGCTCAGTGAGGTTTCCTTGTCTCTGCACCAAACTAAGGACGTGGCCTGCAAGTAACAGGCTCCTGGATCGGCTCCAGTAACGACTGGCTCTGTGGCTGAGGACTCACTTCCATCAATTTCAGTTCTGACTGTTATTTGCTTGATTTGGGGTTCTTTCCTGCACATTGGGTGTTTGTCAGTCTTCGCTATTTTAAGGGGTCTACTGGGTTTCTTTGTTTTGTAGCTGCCTGTAAGGGATGAATCTCAAAATTATGTATTGTATACATACTTTGATAATGAGTATACTTTGAACTTTGAACTTTGAGCCCTGTATTTTCATCTTGATGGCAACATGGATCAGAGGGTGCAGCCCACATACATGTTGGAACGGGAACAGGAATTGGAATTAAAGCTTTGGCCACCCTGGGAAGTTCCGCTTTTGGCGGATGGAGTAGAAGTGCTCGACGAAGTGGTCCCCCAATTCACGACGGGTCTCGCCAACGTACCGCCAGCACCGGACACAATTGACAGCCCACTGCATTGCTCCTCCACCCTGACAGCTGCATTGGTGCTACTTCGTGCACCCATGCAGAGTCTGTCAATTTCACCAACTTTATCTCCCACATCCACCTCGCCCTCTCTCCCTCTTTCTCTGTCTGTCTGTCTGTCTCTCCCCCCATCTTTCTGTCAGTCTCTCTCTCTCTTTTCCCTCTCTCTCTGTCTGTCTCTCTCCCTCTGTCTGTCTGTCTTCCTCCTCACCTCTCTCTATCTCCCTTTCTCTGTCAGACTGTCTGTCTGTCTCTCTTTCTCTCCCCCCTCACCTTCCCCCCTCCCTCTCCCTCCTCTACTTCCCCCCTCCCCTTCTCTCTCTCCCCCCGCCTCTCTCCCTCTCTCTGTCTCTCTCCCTCTCTCTCTCTGTCTATGTCTCTTTCTCCCCATTGCCTTCTCTCTCACCCCCTCTCTCCTTCTCCCAGTCCTTTTCCCACACCCTCTCCCTCTCTCCCCGCTCTTTCTCTCTCTGCCTCTGCCCCACCTTATCTCTCTCTTTCTCTCTGTCTCTCTTCTCTTTCTTTCTTTCATTCTCCCTCTCTCCCCCACTCTCTTTCTCTCTCTCCCTCTGCCCCACTCCTCTCTCTCACCTTATCAGCCCCGAGACACAGTCATGCAGCTGTCTGTCTGGGTGGAGGTCTGGATGCCTGAGGTTTTGGCTGGGAAGAGAATTGTTTAAGTGCGTGTGAGTGTGGGGCTGGTCTGATAGGTTCGCAGACTCTGAGCTTCTTGCTGCCTCCGGGCTTTCAGTGTACCTTTTCCCTCACCTGTTCTCTTGTTGCTGGCCCTCTAACCCCGTGCAGAAGGAGCTCCACAGCCCTGGGTGGAGACGAGATTGGGCAGGTGGAGGTGCAGAGTGAGGCACTGAGGATCAGCAGCAAGTCCATGCCGGAAGATTCTGGAGCGGAGGCAGCCAGTGAGGACCCTCTGAACCTTGGCCTGGAGGGAGAAGGGAGACCAGGCCAGGATCTCCCACCAGCAGCCTCCAGCTGATCTCCCTGGCAATGCCACCAGCCCAACATTGGTCTGAGCTGGAGCTGGGCCGAGGCTTGGAGGGTGGGCCTCCTCCTCAATTGGAACCGATCCAGCAGAAGCTGCAGAGGATGTTGTCATGGAAACGGGGATGGCCCAGCATGGTGGGCTCCCATATCCCACTGGGCTCCACCTGTGGTGTTCCCTCCTCTCAGCCAGGCCCCTGGCGCACTCCCAGCCTGGGCTGGGGGAAATCCGGGAACCTTCAACCACCAACAGCAGCTCACACACAAAGGTAGGCCTCAGGGAGTGGAGGAAGACCATACTGGGACAGCTAGGGAGTCGAAACAGTGAGAGAAACACAATGCATTAAGACACAGGAGCGGACGCACATGTGGAGACTGGGACACCATCACTGCTGTCTGACTGGAGTTTGCACGTTCTCCCTTTGACCACATAGGTTCCCCGCGCCCCCCCCCCCCCGGGATGCTCCCATGTCCCAAAGGCATGTGGGGGTCGATGTCTGCTGAGAATTGTCCTCTAGCGTGTGGGGCAGGGTTGAAATCTGGGGGGAGGTTAATGGAGACACCAGATGCTCAAATCTGGACCAACACATAATCAGGCAGCCTCTATTGCGGGGGCGGGGGTGGGAGACACCAAGAGTTCCTCCCCCCCACTCCCACGCACACAGATGCTTCTCAGTCCCCTGCGTTCATCCAGCAGATGGCATGGGAAAGAAATGGGTGTTAATTTGAGATCAGTGGTCAGTACACACTCGATGGGCTGAAGGGCCTGTTTTATGAATGTACTAAAGCTCCAGTGAGGGACAATCACAACACCTTCCCTTTGCCACTGTCCATGAGGTCACTTGCTGACAATTCCCCTCCCTGACTGACTGGTGACCCCCCCCCCCCACAAAGGGCCCCAGAGTGCAGAGTGACCCCCTCACTCTCACTCCCTCCTGATCCGTAGGACCCGGCTGGTCCCCTCGGAATAGCTGCACATTCCCAGTTGCCACCGGCCGCCCTCAGCCTGTACCCTACCTGCTGGAACGGAATGTGACAGGAATGCTATCTAATCTCACCTGGGAGGAGTTTCCTGAGAGCGTCTGTTCGCAGGCACATCGTCTCAGCTGGGAGACATCTCAGGAATCTGTCCAGGACAGCTTTCTGCATTCCGAAGCCCCAGGGTCAGTCCATCAGCTTCAGGGTGGGGGGGTGTGTGTGTGAGCACATGAATTTGTTTGTATGTTTAAGTATGTGAGAGTGTGAGCACGTGTGCGTGTGTGAGTGTATCTGTTTATGTGAGCGTGTGTGTGTGTGTGAGTGAGCGTGTGTGTATGTGTGAGTGTGTGTGCGTATGTGAGTGTGTGTGTCTGTATGTGTGAGTGTGAGTGTGTATTTGTGTCTGTGCATGTGTGTTGAGTATGTGTGAGTGTGTGTGTGTATGTGTGTGATTTTGAGTGTGTGTGAGTGTATCTGTGTATGTGAGCAAGTGTGTGTATGTGAGCGTGTGTGTGAGAGAATGTGTGTATGTACAGTGTGTGTGCGTGTGTGTGTGTGTGTGTGTGTGTGTTTCAAGCCCCCTGGGTCAGTCCATCAGCTTCAGGGTGTCTGTGTGTTTGTGTGTGTATGTGTGAGTGTGTGTGTGTGTGTGTGTGTGTGTGTGTGTGTGTGTGTGTGTGTGTGTGTGCGTGTGAATGTGTGTATGTACAGTATGTGTGAGAGTGTGTGTGTGTGTGTGTGTGTGTGCGCGTGTGAATGTGTGTATGTACAGTATGTGTGAGAGTGTGTGTGTGTGTGGCGAGTCATTGTATGCATCACAGGCCTTGAGGCCCTGAAGCCATGTTCTCGGGGCACTGGTGGTGAAGGAGTTAACTCCCGCCCAAGGTCCCCCAGCGAGGCACATTCCGACCCCTCTGCCCAACTCTCTCTGCATTCCTTTGTTCAAGGGGAGAGGGCGGGAGCCAACAGCCAGCAAATCAGGCCTCAGGTACCTGGAGCAGGTCTGTCGGCGACTGAACGAGATCACAGACCTTCAGGAATGCGTCGCTGTGTGGAGATGGAGGAGCAGCTCAGAGAAACACGGAGCGGACAGGTAGGAAAGGTAGAAGATATCACCTCAGGCCAGCCTCTGCAAATGGCTGAGGCCTTGAACAACTATTTTGTATCAGTCTTCACAGTGGAAGGCATGCCCATCATGCCAAAGAGAGGTGTTATGGATGCGATGGGTGGTGAGGTGGTGAGGAGCTCGATACAATCACTGGCACTAACGTGGTAGTGATTAACAAACTATTGGACCCGTCTTCTGGTCCTGATGGGATACATCCTAGGACAATGAGAGAAATGGCAGAAGTTATAGCAGGCACGTTTGTAATAATTTACCAAATTTCTGTGGACTCTGGGCCAACGTTCCCTCTAATTTGTAATGACCAGTGTGCACAAATATCCTTTACTGTGCAATTTTTTACCCAGTGACAGCAACATGTACTCACCGAATTTTACGGAGAGGTATTCATTATAACAGCCAGCAAAACACTGTCAATAAGAACTTTGATCTCCTCTGGGTTTGATCGTTTTCGCTCCCGTTCTTCTGCCCTCTCACAAAACATACATAACAGGCCTGTAGTGGGTAATGAAGGATTTTCTCACTGGAGCTTTGTAACACCAACCATATGTGATTGACTTGCTAAATGACGCTTTAAAAAGTCAAGTTTCCAAATACCACTCTACTTCTTCCTACTTGCAAATTCTCCAGCAACTTTTACATCGCAACAGTACACGTAAGTAACACCAGTTTCTGTACCGTACATAAACATTTCTCGTAGCTGCATGTTCCTGACCTCATGAGCTTTTGGCATAGAGGTTTCTATCATTTCATTAAGCCATTCCGCTTTAAATGAACTAGCAATTCTTTTTGTGCTTCACGGCCAAAATTTGACATAGTGAATCAACAATTTCTTCAATAAAAACAGTATAAATAAGCTAGTTCTAAACTCTGCAGACAAATCATTGCCAACTCCACGTTGTCAACACCGTCCACGTCAAAAACCGGAAAAGGAAATGCAATTGTGTATGATCATTAAATATACTTACCATGCCAATGAGGTAGAGTGTGTCAACATCTTGTGTGCAGTTTAAATTCCCTTGTGCTCTCGTAGCAAAAGACGTGTGTGGGTGCACACCTTAGAGAGAACATTGCTCTGGGCAAGTCCCAGTGGACTGGAAGTCACAGGAAGGGATGCAAGCAAAAGGCAGGTAACTATAGACCAGTTACCTTTGAAAAAGCCTTTACTATCCATTTTGATATTGTTTGCTAACTTGCTTTCATATTTCATCTTTTCCCTCCTAATGATTCTTTTAGTCGCTCTCTATAGGGGTTTAAAGGCTTCCCAGTCCTCTGTCTTCCCACTAATTTTCGTTTTGTTGTTTGCCCTCTCTTTGGCTTTTACAGTAGCTTTGACTTCCCTGGTCTGGCACGGTTGTACTATTTTGCTATTTGAGTACTTCTTCGTTTTTGGAATACATCTATCCTGCACCTTCCTCATTTTGCCCAGAAATGCACGCCATTGCTGCTCTGCTGTCATCCCTGCCAGCAGCTCCTTCCAATTTACTTTGGCCAACTCCTCTATCATAGCACTGTTATTTCCCTTACTCCACTGAAATACTATTACGTCAGACTGTACTTTCTCCCCATCAAATTTCAAGTTGAACTCAATCATATTGGGATCACTGGTTCCTGAGGGTTCTTTTACCTTCAGCTCCCTAATCATCTCCGGTTCATTACATAACACCCAATCCAGTATAACTGATCCCCTTGTAGACCCAACAACAAGTTGCTCTAAAATGCCATCTCATAGGTATTCAACAAACTCACTCTCTTTAGATCCATTACCAACCAAATTTTCCCAACCGACCTGTATCTTGAAATCTCCCATGACTATCACAACATTGCCCTTTTGACATGCCTTTTCTATTTCCTGTTGTAATCTGTGGTCCACATCTCAGCTACTGTTGGGAGGCCTGTATATAACTGCTATTAGGGTCCTTTTATCCTCACAGTTTCTTAACTCAACCCACAAGGATTCAACATCTTCTGATCCTGTGTCACATCTTTTTACTGATCTGATGCCATTCTTTACCAGCAGAACCACGCCGCCCCCTCTGCCTATCTTCCTATCCCTCCGATACAACGTGTAACCTTGGACATTCAGCTCCCAACTACAATCATTCTTCATCCATGATTCAGTGCCAATCTCATACCTGACTATCTGTAATAGCGCAACAAGATCATCCACCCTATTTCTTACACTCCGTGCATTGAGATATAACACCTTTTTTTTAGATTATGAGGACACTTTGAGTACTCTATTTGCTATGCTTTTTGATTCTGTATCCCCAATCACTGATACCCACCCTGCTGGCTGCAGTTTTGTCCCATCTGACAGTCTGACTGCATGCCATCTTTGCTTTTATACCATCCTGAGTCCCTTCACTCCAGTTCCCAACCCCCTGCCAAATTAGTTTAATCCCACCCCAACAGCTCTAACAAACCTGTCCACTAGAATATTGGTCCCCCTCGGGTCCAGGAGCAACCCGCCACTTTTGAACAGGTTATACCTCCCCCAGAAGAGATCCCAATGATCCAAAAACCTGAAACCCAGCTTCTCAGCCACATATATATGCCAGATCATCCTGTTTCTACCCTCACTGGTGCGTGGCACAGGCAGCAATCCAGAAATTACTACTCCGGAGGTCCTGCTCCCCAGCTTTCTATCCAGCTCTCTAAATTCTCTTTTCATGACTTCTTTGCTTTTCCTCCCTATGTCATTGGTACCAAAATATACCAAGACATCTGGCCGCTCTCCCTCTCTCTCCAAAATGACGTGGACCCAATCCAAGACACCCTTGACCTGAGCACGTGGGAGGCAACGTAGCATCCGGGTGTCCTGTTCACATCGACAGAATCGCCTGGCTGTTCACTCGACTATTGAGTCCCTATCACTACCGCCCCCCGCTTCTCCCTCGTTCCCTTCTGCACCACAGACCTATATTCAGTGCCAACGAGCCTAAACACCCACAAAGCTCCCCTGTTTCAGGAAAGTTGTTCTCCACAGGTGAGTGAGACGAGAACTAGGGACATCGATTCGGAGGAATAGATTTAGGATGGAGATGAGGAGAAATTGCTCTTCCCAGACAGTGGTGAATCTGTGGGATTCTCTTCCCGGGGGAACTGTCGAGGCTATCTCATTGAATACATTGAAGACACAGTTAGATTTTTGCATAGCAGGGGAATTAAAAGATCTGGGGAAAAGGTGGGTAGGTGGAGCTGAGTTCATGGCCTGATCAGCCATGGTCGAATGAATGGTGGAGAAGGCTCAACAGGTCAGGTGGCTTACTCCTGCTCCTAGTTCTTATGTCAGGGTGTGTGTGTGTGTGTGTGTGTGTGTGTCTGTCTGTCTGTCTGTGTGTCTGTGTGTGCGCACACGCGCGCGTGTGTGTGCGTGTGCGTGTGTGTCTGTGTGCGTGTGTGTGTGTGTGTGTATGTGTGTGCGTCTGTGTCTGTGTGTGTGTGTCTGTGTATGTGTGTGTGTATCTGTGTGTGTGTGTGTGTGTGTGTGTGTGTGTCTGTGTATGTGTGTGTGTGAATGTGTCTGTGTGTGTGTGTCTGTCTGTGTATGTGTGTGTGTTTGTGTGTGTGTGTGTGTGTGTGTATCTCTGTGTGTGTGTGTGTGTGTGTCTGTGTATGTGTGTGTGTGAATGTGTCTGTGTGTGTGTGTCTGTCTGTGTGTGTGTGTGTGTGTGTGTGTGTGTGTGTGTGTGTGTCTGTGCGTGTGTGTGTGTGTGTGTGTGTGTCTGTGCGTGTGTCTGTGCGTGTGTCTGTGTGTGTGTGTGTGTGTGTGTGTGTGTTTGTGTGTGAGACCATCAGACCATAAGATATTAGAGCAGAATTAGGCCATTTGGCCCATCAGATTTGCTCTGTCATTTCACCACAGCAGATCCTTTTTCCCTCTCAGCCCCAATCTCCTGCCTTCTCCCTGTATCCCTTCATACCCTGACTGATCAAGAATCTATTAACCTCTGCCTTAAATATATGTGGTAAACCATATATATGTTGTAACTGGGTTACCTGTCTGGACGCGCCCCTCTGCTGACTGCCCCTGTGGCTCCTCCCACAGACCCTGTATAAAGATGGTTTCGCCTTGCCCCTCCCCCTCAGTCCAGGGGGCAGACACTCAGCATGGAGGTCGTATTGTACAGCGAGTAAAAGCCTTTCAGTATTCACCCTACTTCAGTCTTTTGGAATTATTGAAGGTGCTTCAATATACCCAATGACTTGGACCCCACAGATGTGTGTGGCAATGAAATCCACAGATTCAACACTCTTTGGCTACAGATATTCCTCCTCATCCCTATTCCAAATGGACACTCCTCTATCCTTAGGCTGTGTCCTCTGGTCTTAGATTCCCCCATCATAGGAGACACCTCTCCACACCAAGTCTACCGAGGCTTTTCAACATTTGAAAGGTTTCAATAAGGTCACCTGTCATTCTTCTGAAGTCTAATAAATACAGGCCCAGAGCCATCAAACACTCTTCATAAGACCAGCCTTTCAAACCTGGAATCATTTTTGTGAACCTCCTTTGAACCTTCTCCAATGTCAGCACATCCTTTCTCAGATAAGGGGCCTAAAACTGCTCACAATACTCCAGGCGAGGCCTCACCATTGCTTTATAAAGCCTCAATATTACATCCTTGCTTTTATATTCTAGACCCCTCTCGAAATGAATGCTAACATCACATTGGCCTAAATAAAAACAAGACAACTTATCCTTATCCTAGCTCCTTCCGCTAGGGTTATCACTAATTCTCATAATTCTAAAACCGTTTAAGCTTCAACGTGGCAGTAGACAAGGCTATCCGTTGAGCCCTTTGCTTTTTGATCTGGCCTTAGAACCCTTAGCCATTGCCTTTCGAGAATCTAATGATATCACCAGTATTTTAAGGAGAGACACTATTCATAAAGTCTCGCCGTATGCTGATGACCTGCTGCTATTTATTTCTAATGTTGAGATTTTATTACCCCATGTGCTTTCTTTATTCTCCTGTTTTAGCCAGTTCTCAGCTTATAAACTAAACATACATAAAAGTGAACTTTTCCCTTTGAACAATTTGATACCAACAAATTCTAACCTTCCTTTTAAAATTGTAAGAAACCAATTTACCTACTTACAAATTACAATCACTATTAGGTATTAAATTTACCAATTTACAATCACTAAAAACTATAAATGTCTATTTAAAGAAAATTTCCTTACCCTATTGAGTCACGTAAAAAGGACACTATTAAATTGGTCACCTCTTTCGTTATCGCTGATTGGTCGAATTAACTCTGTCAAAATGAATATATTACCTAAATTTATATATCTTTTTCAGGCAGTGCTGGTTTTTATTCCTAAATCTTTTTTTGATTCTCTTGACTCTATTATATCTTCTTATATATGGAAGAATAAGCGTTCTAGATTAAATAAAATTCATCTTCAGAAGGATAAAAAGAATGGAGGATTAGCCTTACCAAACTTTAGGTTTTATTATTGGGCAGTTAATATAAGAAATCTTACATTTTGGTTATATCACGTTAATCGTGAGGATTGCCCAATGCTCACTCCCTTTGTCTCTCAGTAAGTTAACTGATAAGATCTGGTAGTTAACACACTATGAGAATTTGGATACAATTCTGAAAATATTTTGGCTTATTGAGATTTTCTCTTTCAAGTCCCATTTTTTCTAATTATTTTTTTAAACCCTCTATAATTGATGTGGCTTTTAAAGAATGGGGTAGATTAGGTATTAAATGCGTTCAGGACTTGTTTGTAGGGGGAAGTCTCTTTTCGTTTGAACAACTGTCAACTAAATATAGTTTACCCAAAACTCATTTTTTTCAATGCCTACAAGTAAGAGATTTTTTACGGTCTCAAATAAGTACATTTCGTAAAAGTCCTGATAAGAATCTACTAGATGTCATTTTTAATTTGAAACCTTTTTATAATGGATCTATATCTAATATTTATAATATGCTGCTGGGAATGAGAAGTGTTCCTTTAGATAAATTTAAAAATCTTTGGGAACAAGATTTACAGACATCAATTTCTGAGGAAACTTGGAATCAAATTTTTTAATTGGTTAACACTTCATCATTATGTGCCCGCCAACTCTCTCCTATAATTTAAAGTGGTCCATAGGGCCCATATGACCAAGGATAAGTCTGCCATTTCCTTGTTCCCCATTATTATTTCTCCAGCATCGTGGTCCAATATCTACTCTCGCCTCTCTTTTACACTTCATGTATCTGAAGAAACTTTTTGTATCCTCTTAAATTTTATTGGCTGGTTTACCTTCATATTCCATCTTTTTCTTCTTAATGATTGTTTAGTTCCTTTCTGTTAGTTTTTAAATACTCAATCCTCTAACTTCCCACCAATTTTTGTTCTATTATATGCCCTCCGAGAGAGGGTCTCACTGAAGTTCCCTCAAAGAGAAGACTTAAACTTCCTCAGGGTAGGCATCCCTCGAAGAGACCTCTCAGTGGAGTAGTAAATCACAAACACGTGAGATCCTTCATCAGGACTAGATCCGTCCTCCAATAACGACAGCAAATGCTGGAAGCACTCAGCAGGTCAGTCAGCAGATATGGAGAGAGAAACTGTTCACGTTTCCGGTCAATGACTTTATGTCAGAACTGAGAACTTTCATAAGTTAGCATGAAGGATCAAGGACCAACTTTATTAAACATGTACGTACACTTACACATAGATTGCATCCGGTTAATTGGGACACATCAGGATGAGTATATTTTGGCCCAATTAAGTGGCTGCCCCAATTAGCCGAGGTTCACGGAAATAGTTAAAAAGGTATTAAAAAAAAGGCAAACTACCATTTAACTGAGTAACAATTTATGTATTTAAAGTAAATACAGAATAAACCAGAAGACTACCAATACTACTGGACATAAAACTGTGTAATTTAGCTATTGTCATCCAGAATATGTTGCACGTGTTCTTTTGATTGACTGAAATGAACAAAATCAGAGCAGACTACCGAGTGTGGATAATGGACTGCCTTCATATAATGCTTTCAGCAATTGCATCATCCAAATCTTCACTTTCATCGTAACATTCAAGATGTTTGCCAATGCCTTCAAATTCGTTACAGTTCCTATCTTGTTCAAGTAGTGAAATTGTTTCGTTTTCACTTCTGTTGCTTCTCACATCTGAATGCTTGAAACTGCAGTGAGCAAAACCGTTCTAAATTGTATTACTGCTTATTTCTTGCCAACTATCAGTGCCAAATATCACTGCTCTTTGAACACAAACTCACACAACTGACACTATTTAAAAAATAGTTCACTCTAAGCACAGTACGGTGTCTGATGGTTTATTTTCCCTTCCAACCCCCTTCTCCTGCCTTCTCTCTGTAGCCTTCGATGCCCTTAATAATCAAGAACCTATCAACCTCTGCTTTAAATATACCCACTGACTTGGCCTCCACAACCATCTGTGGTAATGAATTCCGCAGACTCACCACCCTCTGGCTAAAGAAATTTCTCCTCATCTCTGTTCTAAAGGGACAAACTTGTATTCTGAGGCTGTGCCCTCTAGTCCTAGACTCCCCCACTACCGGAAAGATCCTCTCGATGTTCTCTCTGGAGATGAGAGGTCAAGGTGACAAAGATGGTGGAGTCTGACTGGAGAGGAAGATGGAGCATGGAACTGTGAGGGAGGTAGAGAGGACGGGTGGGAATATGGAAGCAGTGTGGGGTTAGCTGTGCCACCAAAAACTTCAGCAAACTTCCATCGATGCCCAGGGGAGAGTATCCTAACTTGTCACATCACGGCCTGGTATGAAAACAGCAGTGCCCAGGAATGGAAAAGTTTACAGGGAGTAGTGAATACAGCCCGGTCCATCACAGGCAAAGCCCTCCCCATCATTGAGCACATTTACATGGAGCACTACCACAAGGAAGCAGCAACCCCCACTATCCAACCCTCACTACTACCATCGTGCAGGGGGTACAGGAGCCTTGGGTCCCACATCACCAGGTTCAATAACAGTTAGTACCCTGCACCCATCAGACTCCTGAACCAGCGTGTGTAACCTCACTCACCTCAACACTCAACTGATCCCACAACCTACAGACTCACCTTCCAGGATTCATGTTCTCAGTGTTATTTTTATCGGTACATTGGTTGTTTGTCAGTCTTTGCTTATAGAACATAGAACATAGGATAGTGCAGCACATTACAGGCCCTCCAGCCCACAACGTTGTGCCGACCATTAAACCCTGCCTCCCATATAACCCCCCACCTTAAATTCCTCCATATACCTGTCTAGTAGTCTCTTAAACTTCACGGGTGTATCTGCCTCCACCACTGACTCAGGCAATGCATTCCATGCACCAACCACTCAATCAGTCAGTCAGTCAGCCAGTGGGCGCCGTCCCGAATCCAGGGTTGTGCACCTCCATCTTCTTCCATCTTGCGACGACACCGAGTACAGCCTCTCCTCCAGTTTGTTCTTGCCGGCTGCCTTGGCACTGCCCTCCGCCGCCCCTGCTGAACTCGAGCCCGAGGCCATGTCAGCCTCCAGCCGCGGCTGCTTCTTCAAGCTCGGCCCTTCCTTAGGCAGAGGCCTTGGGCAGGTCCAGGCACACGGTGCAGCGCCCAAGTTCATCATGTCTCTTCTAACTAGGTGCATAGCATACGATTCGTAGATACCTGGTGAGGCTTTAATCTCTTCCACGGAAGATGGCCGTTGGCTTACAAGGAGCTCATCCGCCCTTTGTCAGGTCTTGTTTTTTTCAGTCCTGCTGGGTGTCCTCACACCCTCCTCATCAGACTAAATCCAGTGGGGTAGCCGGCCAAGTCGCCAACCACTCAACCATGGCCCCCCGCCGAGCGCCGGGCACCTGTCCCCAGCCAAATCTCTCCGAGCATTCGGCGCCCGACCGAAAACCATGGCTGAGCTCATTTGCTGACCAACCACTCTCTGAGTAAAAAACCTTCCCCTAATATCCCCCTTGAACTTCCCACCCCTTACCTTAAAGCCATGTCCTCTTGTATTGAGCAGCGGTGCCCTGGGGAAGAGGCGCTGGCTATCCACTTTATCTATTCCTCTTAATATCTTGTACACCTCTATCATGTCTCCTCTCATCCTCCTTCTCTCCAGAGAGTAAAGTTTATGTATAGGTGTTCATAGATTCTGTTGTATTTTTATAATTCCTGTAAATGCCCGCAAGAAAATGAACCTCAGGATAGTATACTGTATGGTGACAGATACGTACTTTGAACTTGGAGCTTCATCCAGTTTATCCATGGGAGGACAGGGTAGGAGAGTTGTGTGCCAGTTTATCCATGGGAGGACAGGGTAGGAGAGTTGTGTGCCAGTTTATCCATGGGAGGACAGGGTAGGAGAGTTGTGTGCCAGTTTATCCATGGGAGGACAGGGTAGGAGAGTTGTGTGCCAGTTTATCCATGGGAGGACGGGGTAGGAGAGTTGTGTGCCAGTTTATCCATGGGAGGACAGGGTAGGAGAGTTGTGTGCCAGTTTATCCATGGGAGGACAGGGTAGGAGAGTTGTGTGCCAGTTTATCCATGGGAGGACGGGGTAGGAGAGTTGTGTGCCAGTTTATCCATGGGAGGACAGGGTAGGAGAGTTGTGTGCCAGTTTATCCATGGGAGGACGGGGTAGGAGAGTTGTGTGCCAGTTTATCCATGGGAGGACAGGGTAGGAGAGTTGTGTGCCAGTTTATCCATGGGAGGACGGGGTAGGAGAGTTGTGTGCCAGTTTATCCATGGGAGGACAGGGTAGGTGAGTTGTGTGCCAGTTTATCCATGGGAGGACGGGGTAGGAGAGTTGTGTGCCAGTTTATCCATGGGAGGACAGGGTAGGAGAGTTGTGTGCCAGTTTATCCATGGGAGGACAGGGTAGGTGAGTTGTGTGCCAGTTTATCCATGGGAGGACGGGGTAGGAGAGTTGTGTGCCAGTTTATCCATGGGAGGACAGGGTAGGAGAGTTGTGTGCCAGTTTATCCATGGGAGGACGGGGTAGGAGAGTTGTGTGCCAGTTTATCCATGGGAGGACGGGGTAGGTGAGTTGTGTGCCAGTTTATCCATGGGAGGACGGGGTAGGAGAGGCTAATTGTACTCAGATCTCCAGTTAATGGCTGGTTCTGTATTTCACCCCAGGCAATTCACCATCTGTCGGCGAGCGGGACTCCAGACCCGCTGGCACTGAGGACCTGCAGACAGACCAATGTTACACCGAGAATTGTGAGGTAAGTAATGGCTCCCAGCGTACAGCAGTTATCTGCCCCCCCCACACTGCACTAAACCTTTACCCACTCCCTGGCCTCTCTCACAGTCTCTTTTGTGAACTACCAGACCGGACTGAGCTGCCCTTGTTCTCCTGTTCCCTCTTATACTCTCTTCCCTCTTACTCCCACTCTCTCTCCTTCTCTGTCCCTTTCACCCTCCCTCTCTCTCTCTCCTTCTCCCTCTCTTTCTCCATCTCTCTCTCTCTCACTCTCTCCCACTCTCTATCGATCTATTTTTTATACTTTATACTTTATTGTTGCCAAACAATTGATACTAGAACGTACAATCATCGCAGCGATATTTGATTCTGTACTTCCCGCTCCCTGGATTACAAATCGATAGTAAATATTAAAAAATTTAAATTATAAATCATAAATAGAAAATAGGAAAATGGGAAGTAAGGTAGTGCAAAAAAACCTAGAGGCAGGTCCGGATATTTGGAGGGTACAGCCCAGATCCAGGTCAGGATCCCTTCAGGAGTCTTATCACAGTTGGAAAGAAGCTGTTCCCAAATCTGGCCGTACGAGTCTTCAATCTCCTGAGCCTTCTCTCGGAGGGAAGAGGGACGAAAAGTATGTTGGCTGGGTTGTTTGTGTCCTTGATTATCCTGGCAGCACTGCTCTGACAGCGTGCGGTGTAAAGTGAGTCCAAGGGCGGAAGATTGGTTTCTGTGATGTGCTGCGCCGTGTTCACGTTCGGCAGCTTCTTCCGGTCTTGGACAGGACAACTTCCATACCAGGTTATGATGCACCCTAGAAGAATGCTTTCTACGGTGCATCTATAAAAATTAGTGAGGGTTTTAGGGGATCTCTCATTGTCTCTGTCTCTCTCTATATATCTTACCTTCTCTCTCTCCCACTCTCTATCAATCTATTTTTCTTCTCTTTCTGTTTCTGTCTCTCTCTCTCCCCCCTTCTCTCTCTCTTTCTCCCTACCCTTTCCCTCTCCTCATCTCTCTGTCTGTCTCTCTCCATATCTTATTCTCTCTCTCTCCCACTCTCTGTTTGTCTGTCTGTCTCTCTCTCTGTATCAAATTAAAGAGGCTAGGTGTGAGGAGGTTAGTTCACTACAGGGGGATGGGAACCAGTGCAGAGAGGCAGAGGGGTGTAAAGTGAGGGTAGAAGCAAAAAGTACGAAGGAGAAAAGTAAAAGTGGCAGGCCGACAAATCCAAGGCAAGCATTAAAAAGGGCCACTTTTCAGCATAATTGTATAAGGGCTAAGAGAGTTGTAAAAGAGCGCCTGAAGGCTTTGTGTGTCAATGCAAGGAGCATTCGTAATAAGGTGGATGAATTGAAAGTGCAGATTGTTATTAATGATTATGATATAGTTGGGATCACAGAGACATGGCTCCAGGGTGACCAGGGATGGGAGCTCAACGTTCAGGGATATTCAATATTCAGGAGGGATAGACATGAAGGAAGGGGAGGTGGGGTGGCGTTGCTGGTTAAAGAAGAGATTAACACAATAGAAAGGAAGGACATAAGCCGGGAAGATGTGGAATCAATATGGGTAGAGCTGCGTAACACTAAGGGGCAGAAGACGCTGGTGGGAGTTGTGTACAGGCCACCTAACAGTAGTAGTGAGGTCGGAGATGGTATTAAACAGGAAATTAGAAATGTGTGCAATAAAGGAACAGCAGTTATAATGGGTGACTTCAATCTACATGTAGATTGGGTGAACCAAATTGGTAAAGGTGCTGAGGAAGAGGATTTGTTGGAATGTATGCGGGATGGTTTTTTGAACCAACATGTCGAGGAACCGACTAGAGAGCAGGCTATTCTGGACTGGGTTTTGAGCAATGAGGAAGGGTTAATTAGCAATCTTGTCGTGAGAGGCCCCTTGGGTAAGAGTGACCATAATATGGTGGAATTCTTCATTAAGATGGAGAGTGACATAGTTAATTCAGAAACAAAGGTTCTGAACTTAAAGAGGGGTAACTTTGAAGGTATGAGACGTGAATTAGCTAAGATAGACTGGCAAATGACACTTAAAGGATTGACGGTGGATATGCAATGGCAAGCATTTAAAGGTTGCATGGATGAACTGCAACAAATGTTCATCCCAGTTTGGCAAAAGAATAAATCAAGAAAGGTAGTGCACCCGTGGCTGACAAGAGAAATTAGGGATAGTATCAATTCCAAAGAAGAAGCATACAAATTAGCCAGAGAAAGTGGCTCACCTGAGGACTGGGAGAAATTCAGAGTTCAGCAGAGGAGGACAAAGGGCTTAATTAGGAAGGGGAAAAAGGATTATGAGAGAAAACTGGCAGGCAACATAAAAACGGACTATAAAAGCTTTTATAGATATGTAAAAAGGAAAAGACTGGTAAAGACAAATGTAGGTCCCCTGCAGACAGAAACAGGTGAATTGATTATGGGGAGCAAGGACATGGCAGATCAATTGAATAATTACTTTGGTTCTGTCTTCACTAAGGAAGACATAAATAATCTTCCAGAAATAGTAGGGGACAGAGGGTCCAGTGAGATGGAGGAACTGAGCGAAATACATGTTAGTAGGGAAGTGGTGTTAGGTAAATTGAAGGCAGATAAATCCCCAGGGCCAGATGGTCTGCATCCCAGGGTGCTTAAGGAAGTAGCCCAAGAAATAGTGGATGCATTAGTGATAATTTTTCAAAACTTGTTAGATTCTGGACTAGCTCCTGAGGATTGGAGGGTGGCTAATGTAACTCCACTTTTTAAAAGAGAAACCGGGGAATTATAGACCGGTTAGCCTAACGTCGGTGTTGGGGAAACTGCTGGAGTCAGTTATCAAGGATGTGATAACAGCACATTTGGAAAGTGGTGAAATGATCGGACAAAGTCAGCATGGATTTGTGAAAGGAAAATCATGTCTGACGAATCTCATAGAATTTTTTGAGAATGTAACTAGTAGAGTGGATAGGGGAGAACCAGTGGATGTGGTATATTTGGATTTTCAGAAGGCTTTTGACAAGGTCCCACACAGGAGATTAGTGTGCAAACTTAAAGCACACGGTATTGGGGGTAAGGTATTGGTGTGGGTGGAGAGTTGGTTAGCAGACAGGAAGCAAAGAGTGGGAATAAACGGGACCTTTTCAGAATGGCAGGCGGTGACTAGTGGGGTACCACAAGGCTCAGTGCTGGGACCCCAGTTGTTTACAATATATATTAATGACTTGGATGAGGGAATTAAATGCAGCATCTCCAAGTTTGCGGATGACACGAAGCTGGGTGGCAGTGTTAGCTGTGAGGAGGATGCTAAGAGGATGCAGGGTGACTTGGATAGGTTGGGTGAGTGGGCAAATTCATGGCAGATGCAATTTAATGTGGATAAATGTGAAGTTATCCACTTTGGTGGCAAAAATAGGAAAACAGATTATTATCTGAATGGTGGCCGATTAGGAAAAGGGGAGGTGCAACAAGACCTGGGTGTCATTATACACCAGTCATTGAAAGTGGGCATGCAGGTACAGCAGGCGGTGAAAAAGGCGAATGGTATTCTGGCATTTATAGCGAGAGGATTTGAGTACAGGAGCAGGGAGGTACTACTGCAGTTGTACAAGGCCTTGGTAAGACCACACCTGGAGTATTGTGTGCAGTTTTGGTTCCCTAATCTGAGGAAAGACATCCTTGCCATAGAGGGAGTACAGAGAAGGTTCACCAGATTGATTCCTGGGATGGCAGGACTTTCATATGAAGAAAGACTGGATGAACTGGGCTTGTACTCGTTGGAATTTAGAAGATTGAGGGGGGATCTGATTGAAACGTATAAGATCCTAAAGGGATTGGACAGGCTAGATGCAGGAAGATTGTTCCCGATGTTGGGGAAGTCCAGAACGAGGGGTCACAGTTTGAGGATAAAGGGGAAGCCTTTTAGGACCGAGATGAGGAAAAACTTCTTCACACAGAGAGTGGTGAATCTGTGGAATTCTCTGCCACAGGAAACAGTTGAGGCCAGTTCATTGGCTATATTTAAGAGGGAGTTAGATATGGCCCTTGTGGCTACGGGGGTCAGGGGGTATGGAGGGAAGGCTGGGGCGGTGTTCTGAGTTGGATGATCAGCCATGATCATAATAAATGGCGGTGCAGGCTCGAAGGGCCGAATGGCCTACTCCTGCACCTATTTTCTATGTTTCTATCTCTCTGTTACTCTCTCGTTCTCTCAGTCTCTCCCACTCTTCATCTCTCTTGACCTCTTTCTCTGAACAGAAAATGGTGGAAACACGAGATGGAGGGAGGGAGGGGGGAGGGGGAGAGTTGCTTTCCCCATTTCAGAACCTGGTCAGCCGACCGAAGCCTAGAGCCAGCAGACGTAGGACTGAGCAGGTCATCGTCTGAGGTGAAGGAGCAAATGTCAAGGGCAGGACCATTGTTGCCAGAGGTGAGGGCTCTCAATATTTCCTTCTGACATAGACAGAGACATTCAGCCCATCAAATCCATGCCAGTTCACAGTAAACCTCAATCACCCCCCACCCACTGAGTTTCCCTGGAACCTCTTCTCCCCATATTCCCCGGGTTTTCATAGTCTTCAGGTGATTTGCTGTGGCCAGTGAATCGTGGGGCTGGACGTTGAGTACAACCAGGTTTGGGACTTGTGAGCCTATCGATGGTGGTGAGGAGGTTGGGGTTTTCCAGGGCAGGGGGTTAGGACTGGGGGCTGAACTTGGGGGAAAAGTGTCTAGCACCACATGAAATACCTCTGGGGAAAGGAGTCTGTGGGGCAGGTTGCGATAAGGCCTGAATTCACATCAACTAACAAGTCTTGTGATCAGAAACGGCAGAGGAACTTGGGCATTGAAATAGATTTTTAAAAGATTAGCTTTATTTGTCACACTTACGTCGGGCGATTGAAATACAGAGAGAAATGTGTCGTTTGCAGTGTGCTGGGGCAGCCCGCAAGAGTCGCCACACACTCCAGCAGCAACATAGTGTTGAGACTGCGAACGAAGCAACTGGAGGGACACCGAAGTTGGTGATATGGAGTCTTTATTCAGCACAACGAGGAGGCCTCATTCTCGAGATACTCTCTGTAGACGCTCACAAACCCACAGGTACAGTACATCACACTTTTATATCCTTAAGATCAAAGGTTAGAGTAGCTGATACAATACAATAGTTACAATGGCAGAGTTTCCTTCAATACAATGCTTCCTTTGATTTACATATCTACAGTGACGAACACCTCTGAATGTTCAATCATCTTTGTAATTCACACGTAGTCTAAAAGCTTCTGGGGGCAGAAATCCCAGGCACCTAAAGTTAATGTTGTCAGGGCTGTCTCTAAGTACACAAATACAGTTGGCTCACAAAAGCCATTGATTGCCTACACCTGTGATCGTGTTTGATAGGCTACAAGACGACATCCGTCTGGTCTACACACACAAAATGCAGGAAGAACTCTGCAGGCCAGGCAGCATCTATGGAAAAGAGTACAGTCAACGTTTCGAGCCAAGACCCTTTGACAGGACTGGAGGGAAAGCTGAGGAGTAGATTTGAAAAGCGGGGGGAGGAGCACCAGAGGGAGGCGATGGGTGGGCATGGAGGTAACATGAGAGAGGGACAAGGGGGTGGGAGATGGTGAAGGGGGGAGGGTGGAGGCATTACTGGAAGTTCAAGAAATCGATGTTCATACCAGCAGGAATATAAGGTGTTGTTCCTCCAGCCTAAGTGTGGCCTCATCACGACAGTGGAGGAGGCCATGATGGACATATCAGAATGGGAATGGGAAGTGGTATTAAAATGAGTGGCCTCTGGGAGATCCCGCTTGTTGTGGCGGATGGAGCTTAGATGCTCAGCAAGGTTGTCTCCTAATCTATGTTGGATCTCACTGATGTACAAGAGGCCACACCGGGAGCACCAAATATGGTATATGACCCCCAAAAGTCTCTCAGGGAAGGACTCACCTCACCTGGAAGGACTGTTTGGGGCCCCGAATGGTAGTGAGGGAGGAGGTGTAGAGGCCGGTGAAGCACTTGTTCCGCTTGCAAGGATAAGTGTCAGGGGGGAGATCAGTGGGGGGGGGGATATATGGACAAGGGAGACACGTAGGGAGCGATCCCTGAGGAAAGCGGAAAGTGGGGGTGGGATCCGATTGGAGGTGGGGGAAGTTTCAGAGAATCATGTGCTGGACGCAGAGGCTGGTGGGGTAGTTGGTAAGGAGAAGAGGAACCCTATCCCTAGTAGCATGGTGGGAGGATGGGGGTAAGAGCAGACGTGCGTGAAATGGAAGAGATGCGGTTGAGGGCTGTGTCGATGGTGGAGGAAGGGAAACCCCTTTCTTTGAAACAGGAGGACATCTTCGTTCTAGAATGAAAAGCCTCATCCTGAGGGCAGATGCGGTAGAGACGGAGGAACTGAGAGAAGAGTTTTTACAAGTAGCAGGGTGGGATGAGGTATAGTCCAGGTAGCTGTGACTACCTGTCCTTCCCTTCCCTTTCTCGATCTCACTGCCTCTATCTCTGGAGGCAGCTTATGCACCGATGGAAAAAAAAATGCAGACTTTCTCTTGTTTGTGATCCACCCGGTCTGCCAGCTTGAACTCAAGTCACAATGGTGCAAATAACTTGGCCATGTTGCCTGGTTTGATGCAGGCCAATTCACACAACCCCATTGCTTTGACAATTGGCCTGTGTGTACAGTATGCAATGTCTTAGCTGGGTCTACCTGGGCGACAATGCCTGGTGTTGAAAGACAGGAAACACGTGAAGACCCCGGGTTACGTCACTGATGATCAATGTTCCCTCTAATTGTTAGTAGTCAGTGTGCGCAAAAATCTTATCTTGTGCAAATCTTTTTCCTGTGACAAAAGTATGTGTGCACTGAATGCACACTTGGCACAGTTTATGTAGGTTTACAAAATATTTGACATAAAACTGCAGAGAATAACAACAAAATAACATACATATTTAAGTCACTCAGTTATTTTTTCTCTCTCCTGTCTTTGGCATTTACCCATTCTTTGTAAACTCTATCTAGACTAATAGAACTGCCATCCAATTGATAGCTTTTGATTCTCATTAACATATCCAAATGACATTCGCCTAAACGGTTTCTCAGCTTGTTTTTGAATTGATTCATTAGGCTAAAACCTCGCTCACAGTCAGCACTAGACGCAAGAAAGGTTCCAAACAATGTCCATCAACTGTGCAAGGTCGCAAAACTGTTCATTTTGAAGTACAAATCCCACCATTTGAGCAAAGTTTGAAATCAGTTTGGATTTAATTTTTTCTTGCATGGAAAATTTGAAATCATTAAACTGTCTAACTATTACAGTATTTTCAGTGAGAAAATCATGATACTTTAGACATAAGGCATTAACTTGTTCATCGCCAAATGTGAAATCACAATCTGCAATTGCAGAGAAATCAAAAGCTGACCATTCTTGTACCTCAACTTTGATCTCCTCTGGGTTTGATCGCTTTCACTCTTGCTCATCTGCACTCAACCGTAACATGCGTAGCACTCCTGTAACGGGTGATGATGGGTTCTGTTGCCTAAGCTTTTGCACACCGTCCAAATGTAATTTACTTGCCAAATGACGCTTCAAAAAGTCAAGTTTCCAAATATCATCCCATTTCTTTCAACTAGCAAATTCTCCAGCAACTTTCACTTCACGATAATACAAACAGATAACTCCAGTTTCCGCATCATACATAAATATTTCTCATAGCTGAATGTTCATGACCTCATGAGCTTTCGGTGTAACAGTTTCTACTATTTTGTTAAGCCTTTCAACTTTAAACAAATTTGCAGTTCTTTTGCGCTTCACGCCCTTCGCTTCTTTTGAATTCGACATAGTGAATCAATATTTTTTCCAATAAAAACTTGATAAGCTATCTACAGGATTTGAAACAGATCTTTGTAAACTTCACGATATGAACACTGTCCGCCAAACCTGGCTGCCGCCGTGATGCAGCTGTACAAACCAGAACAGGAAAGGTGAGGTGAGGTAGATTAGTGACGTGCATTGTGGTATTTGAAAAACCGACTAACTAATTAACAGAAACAGTTAGCTAAAAGATTATTTTCAATAGGTATGTTTGTATAATTATTAATTACTACATTATTTTAGGTAACTAACCTTTTGTGCACACATTAATTTCCTTTGTTCGCTGGTTGAAAAACGTGTGCGCACACACACGCGCACAGCTTAGAGGGAACTATGCTGATGATGTGTCCCAGCGCATTTTGAGGTGTATCTCAGCATCGTCAGTCTGTGGAGCAGCCTGTGATTCAGTCTACTGCCTGCAATTTGAAGGCTAATTACGAGTTTCCTGAACTTGATTACACCTACAATACAACTGAAGCCTGGTTCTTGTTTGAATTAATATCTGCTGTAGTCACATAACTCCGCAATACTCCCCTAACACATAGCACGTGTGCAACGCTCTGCAGGACAATGCAGAGCGCAATAAAACAGAACCCGTCAAACAACATAAACAGCAGCAGCAAAGCAAACACTGAAACATAGTGCAGTGTGACCACACTAAATGCTGGCCAGTCAGCATCTACTGCCGTTCCTTTCCACGACTTGGGCAGCACTTTTGCCATTTCGTAGCATTTGACTGTTTATATGAGGTCAAGTTGCTATCTTGACGCTCGACCCAGCAAGGAGCCAGCTGGATTCGAACTTGGGACCATTTGCCTCGAAGTCTGGTGCTGGTGCCACTACCCCACCAGCCGGCTAGGCAGCATCTATGGAAAAGGGTAAACAGTCAATGTTTTGGGTTGAGACCCTTCGTCAGGACTGGTAATGAGTCTGGGTGAGCACACTGAATTGAATTGACTTTACTACTTAAATCTTTCACATACATGAGGAGTAAAAGTCTTTACGTTACATCTCCGTCTGAATATGCAATGTGCAATTTATAGTAATTTGTAATAAATAGTATGCACAACAGGACAGTCAATATAACATAAAAATACAATTGTGTCAGCATGAGTTAATCAGTCTGATGGCCTGGTGGAAGAAGCTGTCCCGGAGCCTGTTGGTTCTGGCTTTTATGCTACGGTACCGTTTCCCAGATGGTAGCAGCTGGAACAGTTTGTGTTTGGGGTGACTCGGGTCCCCAATGATTCTTCATGCCCTTTTTACACACCTGTCTTTGTAAATGTCCTGAATAGTGAGAAGTTCACATCTACGGATGCGCTGGGCTGTCTGCACCACTCTCTGCAGAGTCCTGCAATTGAGGGAACTACAGTTCCCATACCAGACAGTGATCCAGCCAGTCAGGATGCTCTCAATTGTTCTTCTGTAGAAAGTTCTTAGGATCTGGGGGCCCATACCAAACTACCTCAACCATCTGAGGTGAAAGAGGCGCTGTTGTGCCTTTTTCACTGCACAGCTGGTATGTACAGACCACGTGAGATCCTCGATGATGTTTATGCCGAGGAACTTAAAGCTGTTCACCCTCTCAACCCCAGATCCATTGATGTCAAAAAGGATTAACCTGTCTCCATTCCTCCTGTAGTCGACAACCAGCTCCTTTGTTTTTGCAACATTGAGGGAGAGGTTGTTTTCTTGACGCCACTGTGTCAGGGTGACGACTTCTTCTCTGTAGGCTGCCTTATTATTATTTGAGATTAGGCCGATCAATGTAGTATCTTCAGCAAATTTAATTAGCAGATTGGAGCTGTGGGTGGCGACAAAGAGAAAAGGAAGGGGCTTAGGACGCAGCCCAGAGGGGAACTTGTGTTGAGGATCAGAGGGGCAGAGGTGAGGGAGCCCACTCTTACAACCTGCTGGTGATCTGACAGGAAGTCCAGGATCCAGCTGCACAAGGCAGGGTCAGGGCCGAGGTCTCTGAGCTTCCTCTTGAGCCTGGAGATAATTATGGTTTTGAACACTGAACTGTAGTCCAAGAACAACATTCTCACATAAACATCCTTCTTCTCCAGATGTGTAAGGACAGCCTGTAGAGCTGTGGCTATTGTGTCATCTGTCGATCGGTTGTGTAGGTAGGCAAACAGTAGGGGGTCCCATGTGGGTGGTAGCAAGCTGCAGATGTAGTCCTTGACCAGCCTGTCAAAGCTTTTGCTTATTATTGAGGTGAGTGCGACAGAACGCCAGTCATTCAGACATGTTACCATGCGTTCTGATGAAGGGTCTCAGGCAGAAATGTCGACTATTTACTCTTTCCTTTTCGCCTGCTGAGTTCTTCCAGCATTTTTCTGAGTTACTTTGATTTCCTGCATCTGCAGATTTTCTCTTGTTTGTGAACTGCATTATTTGCATCAAATCAAATCAGCAAGGATCATGCACAGCAGCCCAGAAGTTCTGCCAGGTTTCTGGTGCCAATGTAGAATGCCCGCGATCTGCTGCCTGACCTGTGTGTGTGTTGTAGTGAGTTGCAAAACTTTTCTGGAAGAGGTGCAGTTCAGGAGAGAGAAATAAAATCAGAAAAAGAGACAGGAAAACAATAAGTGCCGGAAATATGGGATTGCAAAACTGGTATGGCTGGTTATCTGAAACTGTGGAATTTAGCGTTACGGTGTGAATGTGCCCGACTGGTACACTTAGAGTCAACAAGATAGTGCCAGTGAACAATGATTTGTCAGGCGACATCTTCCAGAAAGTCAATGGTTTCACTTTGTCCTCTTGCTCTTTTTTACCTTAATTGCGTTTCGGAAACTGTTGGAGCCTGTGACTTACAGCCTGGAGTTCAATTGAGGAATCTAGCGCTCTGCTGTCCCCAAGAAAATTCCAGGGCGGGGACTGCGAGCAGAAGTGTGGGGCCGCAATCGACTCCATTTCTCGCCGATTGAAGCGTCGAGGCAAACTCGGAGGAGGCCCGGTCGGCAGTCACTCTCCACGGGAGGGAAGGCAAGCCGCCGACTGCTTTCCACAAAGGCCTCATCAGGCTGGAGGTCGGGTGGCCGCGGGGTGTCAGATGAAGGCTGTGTCAGCAGTCACTGCCCATGGAAGGACTGAGTTCGAGCTGTCGCTCTCCTCGAGGCTGACGGAGGATGTTTTTGGAATTCCGAGACGTGATTATTGGCGTGGGCTGTAGCTTATATTGGTCTCCTTCAGTTTCTTGTGTTTTCTTTCTTGTTGCCAATTGGCAGGTGGGTGATATGTTACTTTTTGGGCAAGGGGGGGGTTGGGGATTTGGGATCCGTGTGGGCGATCTGTTGGTTTTTTGCGTGGCAGGGGGTTAGGGGTTGATGTTTTAGCTGCCACTTTCTGGACGGGTGATCTTTGAGGGGGGAAGGGTTTTGTTTTCTTTTTCTTTTTGGTGCGGGGGATTTGGTGTCTTTTCTTTCAATGATTTCCATGGGTTTTCTGATTTATGGCTACCTGGAGAAGATGAATCTCAGAGTTGTATTTTGCGTACGTACTTTGATAATGAAATGAAACTTTCACTTAAATATATGAGACACAGAAGCAGAATTAGGCCACTCAGCCATCGAGTCTATCCTGCCATTCCATCAAAGCTGATTTATTATCCCTCTTAAGCCCTTTCTCCTCCTTCCTCCCTGTAACCTCTGACATCTCTACAAATCAAAGACCTATCAACCTCCGCTTTAAATATACAATGACTTGGCCTCCGCAACCGTCTGTGGCAATGAATTCTACAGAATCACCACCCTCTGGCTAAAGAAATTCTCCCTCATCCCTGTTCCAAATTGGCGTCTTCCTAAGCCTGTGCCCTCTGGTCCTAGACGCTCTCACTTTTAGATATTTTTCTTTAAGCTTATGATGCAATTCAAGTTCAAAGTTATTGTGGGTACACACAGTAGATATCCAAAAGAGTTTTGGGCCAAAACCCTTCAGCAGGACTGGAGCAAAAAAGGCTGAGGAGTAGATTTAAAAGGCAGGGGTGTAGGGGAGAGAGAAACACGAGGTGATAGGTGAAACCTGGAGGGGGAGGGATGGAGTAAAGTTTAACTTTTCTTCAAATCAAAGACAGGTTTCACCTATCACCTGGTGTTTCTCTCTCCCCTTCCCCTACCTGTTAAATCTACTCCTCCGCCTTTTTGCTCCAGTCCTGGCGACGGGATTTGGCCCGAAACATTGACTGTACTTTTTTCCATAGATGCTGCCTGACCTGCTGAGTTCCTCCAGCATTTTGTGTGAGTTGCTCGGATTTCTAGCATCTGCAGATTTTCTCTTGTTCGCTCACGGACATTATCGTTTTTCAGCAGAAACAGAGTACATTACAAGAAAAAAATAAATAAAAGGCTAACTTTATTTGTCAGATGTACATCAAAGCATGCAGTGAAATGCGTAGTTAGCGCCCAATCAAATCTGCAAGGATTGCGCCGGGCAAGCGTCGCCATGCTTCTGATGCCAACACAGCTTTCACAACGTAGTAACTCTAACCTGTACATGTTTTGCAAAGTGGGAGGAAACTGGAGCACGTGGAGGAAACCCACATGGTCACGGAGAGAATGTACAACTCCTTACGGACAGAAATCGAACCCCCGATGGAGCGATGCACTGACCGCTATAAGTTGAGGACAAGTGTAAGTTAGACTTACCATAACTTACACAACTAAATAAACATAACAATGTTATTGCAAATTGAGAGAAAAAGAAAGAAATATAGTCTGAGGGAGTGTTAGGGTTTTTCAGGACAGTTTAAGAGTCTGCTGGAAGTGAAGTGTGTAGGAGATCAAAGACAAGAAGGTTTGGGTGACGGTGTGATGTGGAATCAGCTTGGAAACTTAGGATCACCTGCCCTGATGAACACCCACCTTATCCAGTCATGGACGGGGCCGTGTTCAAGGACTCATCTGTGAATCTGAATGAACACACCATGGTTGCCGTGGACTTCATTAAAACAGCTGTAGATGAGTCGTCACAAAATCATTCAGCGTCTTCCTCAGTCAGAAGCCCTGGGTGAGCCATCAAACCCGCAATCTGTGGAGGGCCAGCCCAGAGGCGTTCAAGTCCGATGACCAAGAAAGTTACAAGAGGTCCAGGTACGATTGCCAGAAAGACGTCTCACGGCAAAGTGGCAATCCGGCCAAACTTGAATCAACGAAGGGTGCTCGGCTGCTGTGACAGGGCTTGAATACCATCACCTCTTATAAAGTTAGATCAAGCGACATAGAAGACAGCAGGGCTTTGCTTCCAGATGAGCTCAATGTGTTCTTTACTCACTTTGATGGAGGAACCATCACAAACTCCCTCAGCCCCCAATGATCTTATGATTTCAGCCCCTGAGGCCGATGTGTGAGCAGCCTTCAGGAGGGTGAACCCACGAGAAGCATCCGGCCCAGACAGGGTACCTGGCCAAGTACTAAAGACCTGTGCTGATCAACTGGCTGGAGTGTTCACTGAGATCTTTAACCTGTTCCTTCGGCAGTCTGAGGTACCCACTGCTTCAAGCAGGCATCAATTATACCAGTTCCTATCAGAACAACAGGACCACAGAAGATGTCATCTCACTGGCTCTTCACTCAACCCTGGAACATCTGGACAGCAAAGATGCATACATCAGGATGCTCTTTATTGACTACACCTCAGTATTCAATACCATCAGCCCCTCAAAACTAATCAATAAGCTGCAAAACCTTGGTCTCAATATCTCCTTGTGCAATTGGATCCTGGATTTCCTCACTTGCAGACCCCAGTCAGTTCAGATTGCCAACACCATCTCCTCCACAATCTCCATCAGCACAGGTCCGCCACAGGGCTGTGTGCTTAGCCCCCTGCTCTACTCACTTTACACTTATGGCTGTGAGGCGAAGTACAACTCCAATGCCATGCTCAAGTTTGCTGATGACACCGCTGTTCTAGGCCAAATCAAAGGTGGTGATGAATCAGCAGAAAGGAGGGAGATTGAAAATCTGGTTGAGTGGTCTCATAGCAAGAACCTCTCACTCAATGTCAGCAAGACCAAGGAGCTGATTATTGACTTCAGGAGGAGGAAACCAGAGGTCCATGAGCCAGTCCCCATCAGAGGATCAGATGCAGAGAGGGTCAGCCACTTTAAATTCCTCGGTGTTATCATTTCGGAGGGCCTGCCCCGGGCCCAGCACATAAGTGCAATTACGAAGAAAGCACAGCAGTGCCTCTACTTCTTTAGAAGTTGGCGAAGATTTTGCATGACATTAAAAACTTTGACAAACTTCTATCGATGTGTAGCGGAGCGTATATTGACTGGCTGCACCACAGGCTGGTATGGAAACACCAATGCTCTTGAACAGAAAATCCTACAGAAAGTTGTGGAAACAGCCCAGTCCATCACGGGTAAAGCTCTCCCCACCATTGAGCACATCTCCATGAAATGCTGTCGCAGGAAAGCAGCATCCGTCATCAGGGACTCCCACCACCCAGGCCATGCTCTTTTCTCACTGCTGCCATCAGGAAGGAGGTACAGGAGCCTCAGGACTCACACCACCAGGTTCAGGATCAGTTATTACCCCTCAACCATCAGGTTCCTGAACCAAAGGGGATAACTTCACCTGTCATTGGAAATGGTCAAGATGGTCACCACTGAATTCCAGTCAAGATGGCACCAGCGTACAATGCTCCCTCGGTCAACATCTTCCAGATTGCTCACAAAAATGTCTATTTTACTTCTTTCACATCTGCTTTTCACCTTAAATGTGTTTCTGGGACAGTTATAGCCTGCAGTTTACAGTTTAGAGATCGACTGAGTGATCCAGCACTTTGCTGACTCCGAGAAGATTCCGGGAAGCGAGCGTGTGCTCAGAGGGCCTTGATGTGAAATAGCTTTGACACGGGGTACTAGCTGATGTTTGGCTCTATTTCGCTGGTTAAAGTGTCGAGGAAGACAACAAATGTTCGCGCAATACAGTATGTCCATGACAACTGTCCACTGACTACACAGTTGGTTAACTTGTACTCTCAGACCCAGTCCTTTGTTGGTGAGGTTGGAACGGCTGCAAGTCAGCCAGGGGCCGCACGGTGGAGGTGTTGGTGGAGGCTCCCATTGCCATTGTATCTCCCAGCTGGCGGGTGGCGCGATTGCGCCGGGTTTCGCTTGGCGCAGCACACGCTCCTCGGCCTTGGCGTAGTCCTCCAGGCGGGTGGACGCGGCGACGACTTGGTCACGGTAGGTAGGCCGCGGCAGTGGATCCAGGCTCTGGCCCGAAATCGGGGAGAAATTCGGCGGCGCGACCCGGGGACACGACAGGGGTGTGTGGTGCGAGGGCGGAAGGCGAGCCGGTTGCATCCATCGGGCCTGCCGCTCGGGCTCGCCCTGGGAGGCAGCGCGGGAATGGGCCTGGGCCTAAGATGAAGGCTTCGGGCCTTCACCCCGACCCCGCTTCCCCCACCTCCGGCGTGTGGCGTCTACCCGGCCATGCGGATATCTCCTCTCTGCCCCACACGGCGGCCTCCCTCTCCCCCCCGGCGGTGTGGAGTCCCCCCCTGACATGGCGGTTCCCCCACACGGCGGTTTCGCCTCGCACCCGCCGGCCCCTGTTGTTCAGAGCCGTCGTGAGGATCGCTGCGGTTCGATTTCCCCCCGTTTCTCCTGTGTAGATCTCTTCTTACTTCCGCACGGTTTTCCTGTTTCATTATCTCGCTCTTTCTCTCTGCTACAGCCTCATTATTCTTCGCGCGCTCCATTTTTCTATCTTAGCTGCAGCTCTGTCTCCCACATCTCTCTCTCTCTTTCTCTGCTACAGTCTCTGCTCCTAAATTCAGGGGATTTTGCTTCAAAGTCCGGAACAATCTTTTGTGTTTTTCCCCTCCACGTCTATGCTGCACTACTACCAACTTCTTCGGCACATTTATTGAATATAGTCGCTCTATTCCTTTCTAATACCATTCCTCCGATCTCACTTCTCTTTATTTTCATTTTGTGTCATACAATAATCTTAGTTCTTTGAATGAATCATTTTTTTCCCCTCTTGCACTTAAGCAATGTCTTGGGTGTTGATTTGTGTTCACCTTTTAGTGCTGAAAAATATATCCTCCATCTCATTGTGTTAGGGACTGAAGTCGCAGTACTGTTACTCAGAGTTGTTTTTCCTGATTTTTATTTCCTGAATGCCCTGTCCAAAGTGGTTTCCCATTTCCCCTCCCATTAGTTTTATTATTTTCCCTTTTTTTAAATTTTTACACAATTTGTCTTTTGCTTGTCAGTCTTTGTTTATATATAGTTTTTCCCTCATAAATTATTTTCTTTATTTTCCTGTGGGTGCCTGAAGCTGGATTAAATTTTGAGTAGTTAATTTGATTTTGACTTTATCCATGCAGTTAGCTACCACATTGCTAACTGAACATCCATTTCTGGCCTAAAGTTTCTGACTTCCTGATTTGCCAAACTCCTCCTCACTTCATCTCTTAGCTGGGTTATTGTGACTCCTTCAGCTGCACTGGTTTATTTCTCTATCAGCAATAACGGGGATTGGTTTGGCAAATGTTTTAACATTGTCCTTCCATCCAAGATCAGCGAAGATGCTCCAAGCCTTTTCCCTTGGCAGAGAAGATTAGGACAATACAGTGTAGGCTCTTCAGCCCATAATGGTGTGCTGGCTCTTTAGCCTAATCCAAGATCAATTGAACCCTTCCCTCCATGTGCCTATAAGAGTTTCTGAAATGTCCCAAATGTATCTGTCTCTACCACCACCTTCGGCGTGGTGTTCCACACACCCTCCACACTGTACAGAACTTGCATCTGATACCCCCCCCCCCCATACTTTTCCTCCAATCACCTTAAGTTATGCCCCTTCATATTAGCCCTTCCCGGCCTGGAAAAAAGTCTCTTGACTGTCCAGTTGATATACACCTCTCTTCATCTTATACATCTTATTCAGGTCGCCTCTCATTCTCCTCTTCAGAGAAAAGCCCTAGCTCGCTCAGTCAAAGGAGATTCCTATGGCTGCCTGTAAGACATGTCAAGGTTGTACACAGTACACGCACTTTGATAATAAGTGTACTCACTAACTATATGAGTGTGATAGGTTTTGCCTGTAAAGCGAATCTGGACACTTTAAGACAATGATGTGATTTTCTTCTGTCTCACATGGTAGGTTCAAGGCAGATTCCACTTTTCCAAGCCAGAGGAGTTTCTCTAGTATTTTCTAATTCCCCTGTTGGAATAGCAAGGTGTCTGGGATACCCCTCAGTCTGAAGGTCTGTAATGTCGGTGGTAGTTCCAGCACATGTCACTGGAACAAAACTGATAGCGGTGGAGTCAGTAAACCGTGCAATGGTTATTATTTTGATCTTCCTAACCAGAACGAATCCAGGCGATTAGCATCAGAGGCCAAGGCACAAAGTTGGAGTGTGGTGCTGAGTCTTTTATTATGTAGGAGACTTCTGATTGTCACCAAAGACTTTGACAAATTTTTATAGATGCGCAGTGACTAGTGCATCATGGCCCAGTGTGGGAACACCAATGATCAAGAATGGAAAAGCTGACAGAAAGTAGTGAATAAAGGTCAGTCTGTCACAGGCAAAGCCCTCCTCACCACTGAGCACATCGACATGGAGCACTGCCACAAGAAGGCAGCATCCGCCATCCAGGCCCTGCGCTCTTGTTGCTGCTGCCACTGGGCAGCAGGGGCAGGAGCCTTCGGTCCAATTCCACGGGTTCAGGAACAGTTATTACCCTACACTCATCACACTCTGAACTGATTCCACAAACTACAGACTCACCTTCAAGGGCTCAACAACTGTCCTTGGTATTATTAATTTACCCTTATTATTTGTATTTGCACAGGTTGTCCTCGCGCATTGCTTGTCACTTTTCATTGATTCTGCTGTATTTCTTTGTTCTACTGAAAATGCCCTCAAGAAAATGAATCTCATGGTATATGATGATGTTCACTGTACATACTTTGATAATAAATTGACTTTAAGACATCTCACTGGATAGAAACATGTTTCGACAGTCACTTCCTGATTGACTTAGTGAACGTGGAGCAAACTGCAATCCAGATTCTAAACCATCAACTGTCTGTAATTCCATCCTTTTCTCAGGTGCGTTTCAGTTGAGTCAGACTCTGCCTTCCGAGGAATAACACGTTCGTCTTGGTGAGAAGTGCAGACAAGACCAATGTGGGGCAATCAGTTTCAGTCCTCGAAGGGAGGTGTGTATTTCATCCTGCATTGTATGGCTTGTGTTTATTTAGGGTGATTGTTTGCAAAGATCGTTGATAAAAATGCCTATCAAAATCTTAATTGCCATTGCAACATTCACCATACAATAAGTGTTCACAGCTCCCATCACCATTTCTGGCTCCTCCCTTTGTTTTCCTACAAGCCCTTCAGTTCCTCCTTCACCCCTCTCCACCCACCCCATACCTTTCCCCCTTCATCCCTCCCACACCCCATAACTTGGGCCCCTAGCCCAAGCATCATCCTCAGCATCACTTCTTGCCTCCATCCAAGCACTACACCCACCCTCAGTCCTCACTCCTCACTCCCCTGAGGGGTGTGTCATATGTAATTAGAGTTGTAGCACAGAAACCATTTAGCCTTCATCTGACTCATCCTTCCAAGCATTTCTCATAATTGTCCAAATGCCATTTAACTGTTGTACCTGCTTCAGCCAAAGAGTTAAAGGTTATTTGTCACGTGTACATCAAAAGATCGAAGCACACTGTGAAATATGCTGTTTTGTGCCAGCGTAGCATGCCCACAACTCATGAACGCTGATTCGTTCATCTTTGAAATGTGGGAGGAACTGGAGCACCCGCAGGAAACCCTCATAGTCACGAGGGTGGGGGGCGGTGTTAAACGTACAAACTCCTTACAGACCACAGTTGAAGTCGAACCCCAGTCTTACAGTGGATGCTGTAACGCGTTTCGCTGCAAACTACGCATCTCTGGTAGCTGTATCGGTGTAGGTATCATCCTGTTTCCCCATTCTCATGACATGGTTGACTGCCAGGGCATCGTTCCAGCAGTTAGACAGGACAGCTAGCAAACATTGTGATGTCGGTCACCCTGCGGTGACTAGGTACCTTGGGTGCATTGTGGGTGCAAGCTACTCAGTAAGAGCTTCACCACCGATTCTTGAAGATGCAGCTCCTGAACTGACATTGCCCAGTACCAGATGTATGAGGCATGGTGCTGCCCACCATTCCCACTGCTACCAGCTGCTGTAGGTGCATCTTAAAGCCCTGTGAAATAACTGAACTACAAGTGAAGCCTGTGTTCTTGTTGTAGGCTCTCATGGAGGCCAGCAGCAGTCGCTGCTTGGACCTGGACCACAATCCATACAGCAGGCACTGCTACAGGTAACTGCGCTGGTCGAGGATGCCACATTATGAAGTTTGTGCTGATGTGCGGAGGGAGGTGGGGGCGTACGCATGCGCGTTATTTGCTGCTGGTTTATCATCGTCACGGGTTAACATTGGCAATGGAAGTCATGTGGGGTCGGCACAGTCGGTTTTAATCAGTAGAGTTAATGTTATGGGGGGTGTGGAGAGCATAATTACTTGGTTATATTAATTCAGCCATGGGCAGATTTTGTTGAAGGATTGCTTCTGATGGGTTATCAGTGCAGATTCACGTGAGAGGAGTTATTATAGAATATAGAATAATACAGGCCCTTCTGCCTATAATGTGCCGACCTTTTAACCTACTCCCAACATCTATCTACAAACTTTGTACTAAACCCTCCATTTTTCTGTCATCCATGTGCCTAGCTAAGAATTTCTTAAATGTCCGTAATGTATCTGCCTGTACCATCACCCCGGTAGCAAGTTCCACACACCCAGCACTCTCTGTGTTAACAAAAAACTAACTGACATCTTTCTGTCCGATTACCTAAAAATGATGTCCCCTATGTATTAGCCTTTTCCATTCTGGGAAAAAATGCTGCCTGGCTGCTTGACCTATGTCTGTTTACCATCTTGTACTCCTTTATCAAGTTACCTCTCATCATCTTACTCCAAAGAAAAAAGCCCCAGCTCACTCAGCCTATCCTCATAAGGCATGCACTCTAATCCAAACAGCATCCTGGTAAACCTCTGCACCCTCTGTAAAGCTTCCACATCCTTTCTATAATGAGGGCAGGTGGGAGGGTCAGGGTTTATAATGCCGGTCACTTGGTAAGTGGGTGTCAGTGAATGGAGAGACTGACAAGGTTGTGGGCTGTCATGTTTGGGTGATATTAAAGGAGGTTATATGTTTTCTGACTGAATTTGTATAAGTATTTGTGAGCCAGCTTAAGAATCTGTGAAGCACATCAGCCTGTGGAATTGGTATCCTGCTGCATAATAAAAATGACTGTTTACATTGGAGCCTGATGCCCTGGAGGAGAGATACTTGCTTTATAATTGGAGGCATTCCACAGTTCTACTCTTCATTCATGGTTTGCAAACTAGCCATGTGCCCTTTCTCTTTTGAGCTTTGTATTTGAGGTGAGAGATGCTGGTTTTGGGGAGTAGAATTCCTTCCATTTCAAGTGCTCAGTTTCAACATCAGACCCTTTACAATGCTCCTAAGCCTGTCCCCCCTTCCATCCTACCATCCCACCATCCCAGGGGTCTGGAACAGGGTTTTCCCTGATACTGTCTTGGTCCAGTTCCGGTTGGTTCGGTCTGGCCATGATTTTCTCTGGTACTTTGTTTTCTCTTCAGTAATTCATGAGCCATATGGCTCACCGCACTGATTGCCGTATCTGTTCCTGTTAGATCTAACGGCTTGACTTGTCTTTCTCTTTCAGCCTTCTGATGGGGTACCCAGTTGCCTGTTTTCTCATTGACTTGCCTTGAAACTTTCCATAGTTCTACGTGTCATGAATTCCCCATAGGCGAGTCAGGTCAGAGCAGAACTGACACCCTGCTGTCAGGTAGCTTTTAATGTGTAAAGTAAAGCAGGAACAATTAGCAGACTTGTGTTTAGCTATCACACCACCTGCCTTCCCTGCCCTTGCATCGTTCTGTTACAGCTCTGCTGAAGTCCTGACTCACACTGTCTTCAGGTGAAACCATTCCAGTGGTCTGAGAAGCTCTTCAAAAACTACTTTCCATAGAAAGCCTGCCATGTTCTTACTCTTCTTCTCAAAACTGCCTCAACCCTCTCACTGCCCCAAACCCTCAACTCTTGCCTCTCCCACCGGCAAGGATTGTGTTTAAAAAGCCTTTGCTTTCTCTGTGACTGCCTGCATTCGTACAACTCTCTTTGATCTGCGTGTTACTCAGATATTGGGCCCTTGTCTGATCCCTGCCCCATCCCTTTCCGTCAGTTTTGGTGCCTCTACTTTCAGTTAGGTAGAGCTCTGGAATCACATCCCTAATGTCTCTTAAGAAACCTTTGCTACTGAAGGCATTCTGTAGGTATTTCTAGATGTCATGAGCAGCCTCGAGTTTTCAGACTGGAAATTGGCAAGCCATTTGTGCATAGCAAGATGCTGCAAATGACTATTAGCTGATTAAGGAGTCAATCCTGATTATTGTGGTGTTCTTCTTTAGCCCATCACTCCTTCTGGGGCATAGGCAGCCAACAGCTGCTTGCCAGTGTCCTTTATCCTGTGCCAGTCTCGCAGCTTGTCCCCGGGTGTAGGCCATCTTCCAAGATCCTTCCTCTCACAGCTTGTCGGCATTTCTATAGCTCTGGCTTTGAAACAGGATGGGGTTGCTCAACCCTCCTTTCACAGTCAGGCTTGCGACCCATCCTTGGCAAAGTTATTAATCATGTTGTTGGTTGATGGATGTATGTTGGTCTGTACTCTCTCCCAGAGAGGGAGAGAAGGTATGGAGTCTCGGTTTAACATCTCATTGAGAAGGCAGAGCTTGTTGCCTGTGGAACGGTGTTGTGGAGTGTTCATCCACCTGGACAGTCAGCAGGTAGGCCTTCAGAGTTCCCTGCGTGTGGAACGGTGTGGAGTTCATTTACCTGGACAGTCAGCAGACAAGCTTTCAGTTTCATAAATGATGTCAGTCTTGATTCCATTTTGCCACTTGGACTTGATAGACTGTTGCCTTTTATCAGCTGTTAGTTACCTTTAGTAATTTGAGACGTGCCATTTGATGCTAATAACAGCATTGTTGGAATGGTGTATTGGGTGTATGTGTCACCCCTGGTGTTCCGCATTAATCGTAAACAAAGGTGAACAATAAGCAGGGATATCAGTTGAGAACAATCAGACTTGTTTGAGGAGTTCCCCTTGCTTACAGCGATCAGGTGGTTGGCCAGCAAACTTCAGCTGAAGGGCGAGTCTGGAAGGGTAGTGAGTCTACCCTTTAAGGAGTGCTGCCAAAAGATTGTTGCCCCTGTTTGTATGATAATGACGTCGGTTCTGTTGCTATTGGCAGGACCACCAGCAGGCAGGCCATTCGCAGAGGCAGCAAGTGTTTACAGGAGAGGTCACAAGTCTCCACAAATACTTTGGGTTCATTGATGAGGAAATGTTGTTCCATCTGAAGTAAGTGGTGCTTGAACCAGTAGTGAGTGTAGTATTGGAAGCTCCTCTTATTAGCTTCCATTTTACTCCCAAAATGGCCACTGGGCCGCTCAGATCCCAGTTGCTCTGAGCTCGATTACAAGATTGTGTAACGGGGGACTTCAGTGTCTTTTGATTAAGGAGAGGGTTTTCTGCGAGATCCCTTGGCTGATCTCTAAAAGAGTACTGTCCAGAGAGCTTTCAGCTCAGTTGTCACAGACGTTGAACAGTCTGTCAAAATGTGCTGTTTTAAGCTCAAGTAAGGATAGTCACTCACAGGAACTGTCAAAAATAGTTAAGCAGTTCTTCTTGAATGTGTGTGACTTCACCTACAATGCAATTAGGACTGAGGTCCTCAATGCCAGTGGGCAGTGTGTCCAGTGGAATAGTGCCTCATAACCATGGGACTTTGCCCTGAGTGGTCTGTGAGCCCGGCCCACTTTAGGGTGTCCCTCTCACTGGGAGGCTCTACATTGCACTGGCAGCAGTGGACAATATGTGATTTGTGCGTGTGTTTGTATTGCAGTGTGGTGAAGGGTCGGATACCCCAGGTTGGGGAGCGAGTGCTGGTGAAGGCGGTGTTCAACCCCAATCACTCAGTGAAATGGAGCGCACTCAAAGTCCAGGTGCAGCCCACTCAGGTACAGGCTTTAGCTGAGTGAAAAAGAAATACTGACAGGCCCTGGTTGCCAGCTTATGGTGTTAGTTTTGTCGAGGAATTCAATAAGATTTAGCCAGTCCACTACTACTAACCCTTCTTTTCCCCCTACATATCAATCTTTAGGCCCTGCATCTATCATCTATTCTCGAATCCTGTTTCTTCCCTTCTCTCTAGATTCCCGTCTGTCACAGAACCCATACCCCTGTCCTTCCAGTTTCTGGGGCGTCTTCCAGATGCCAGGTGGGCCGTTCTGTTTCAGACCCCTCGTTCCTCCTGTAGCAACACCTGGTTCAGTTCTGGCATTTTATCATAATCCGCGTTGATACTGAGACCGGGACTGAAAGAAGATAGGATAGTTCGGTGGTCAGTACATTGATTGCTCCTCGGACCCATCCCATCAGCTGTACACTTGAGGTATTGGTAGGTTCTAGTGTCATGGTTATAGTGACTGTCAATGGGTGGGTGGAACTAGGGATGGGGGTGATTGGAAATTAGCTTTACCTGATAACACATGTACAACGAAACACGGTGAAATGCATCAACGATCAACACCCCCGAGGATGTGCTGGGGCAGCCCACAAGTGTCACCATGCTTCCAGCACTAACATAGAATGACCTTCCCACAACATACTAACCCTTGCGTCTCTAGAATGTGGGAAGAAACCGGAGCAACTGGAGGAAACCCACGGGGTCGTGAAGAACGTGCAAACTCCTTATGGACAGCAGCAGAATTAAACCCTGATCGCTGATGTGCTAGTTCAATGGCCCTCAACCTTTTTCTGCTCCTGGCCCACTTGTGACTTTCATTTACCATTGTGTACAGTGATGCATGGTCAAAAAAGAGCAGAGATAACGATTGACGTGTCACACTCTCACATGCACGACGCCTGCATGCAAACACACACACCCCTTTTGCTCTTTCATTTGCATCATCTAGCATCTTTTCCCATTGATTTCATTAAGGATTCCAATTAGATTATGTGTATTCATTTCTTTTATTTATATACTTTAGTAATATTTCATCAAAACAGTAAACTGGCCAGTTCAGAAACTCCGGTGGCCCTCTGTTACTTGTGGCCCCTGCAAAACCTGGCGTGGCCTCCCGGGGGGGGGGGGGGCATGGCGCGGCGCAGTCTGTTAATTTTGTCTTTGCTTTGCAGGTTTGATTAAAGCTGAAGGACACTCTCTTCCCCTCTCACATATCACTAGAGGCCATCATCCCACATACCCCACCCTTCCTTCCCGCTCTCACCACCACCATCACCGACTTCCTCCCCCACCCTAACCACCTGCGAGCAAGGTTTAAGTGATATGTCACTGTTCGTCCTGTGTCACTAGCCCAGTATAAGTGACTGAGATTCCAGAAGGCAGCTGACCCCGGTAGGTGACTGGGTCTGTACAGGCTGGCGAACCCTTGTGTCAACTGCTTTTATTCCTGCTTTTCTTTGCAGAATCCATCGCACATGATGTCTGGACAGAAGCAAGGCATCCTTGGAGCTAAACCCCAGCCGCAGCCTCTGCTCCAAGCTCCACGCATTCCTTCCTTGTTGTCCTCGCAGCCGCTTCTTTCTCAGCTCCCTCACAAACGTGAGTATCGGTCGCTCAAGAACAATAGATCACAGAGCTTTATCAGCAGCCGTAAGGTGGCTCTGAAGCACCTACCAGCTGACACCTATTCTAATTTCACCGCCGACTAGACTGATGTCCCTTTCTCATTCGTGCCATCACTTTCTGCCCTCTATCATATTTACATCACTGTGTTATAGCTCAGTGGTCTAGATTGGTGTGCTAATCCAGGCCACCTATTCTGTATTTTATCGCCACAGAACTCTGAAGATGTTCGATATAAACCAATGTTATAGAAGAAAATAATATTTCATTTCTGCAGTCCTGATCTGTTTCTGCCCCTTGTGTAGTTTGCATCATGAAAGGTTGTCGTGCTTTTTTAACAGCTTCTCTCTTTTCCCCCCTCTCCCTCTCTGTATTTTGTCGCTGCTCAACCTCATCCCTTTACCACCATCTCTTCCCCGCTGTTCCCACCTCTCCCACTCTCCTCCGCAACCTCCTTCTACTCCCCTTCCCCTTTATTCTCTCTCTTCCCTCTTTGCCTCACTGACTCTGTCCCCTTTCCCCATTGCACCAACTCTCTGTCGCTGCCCCTTTGTTCCTCTCATCTCCCCACCTCCCTCGCCAGCTGGTCTGCTGCAGCCTTTGGTTCACCTGGGACCACATGCCCAGCTTGGCCGCAGGCTGGATTTGGGATTGCGGTCAATGGGCAGGAATGGTCGAATGGACATGGGTCGGAGAGGCGACAGGAGGTAAATGCGCTTTAATTCTTGCAAGTTTGGAAAGAACTAGTGGGGATGATGGTTGTCTTACTGAGGTTTTATTTGGGGATGTTGCCTCAAGCTGAGAAAAGGTATCCCAGCTTTGGGCGTCCTTAAAGACTATAAGTCAAATTCCATCCAATTGCTTCGGATTTGGGGCGCTACAGTAGCAGAGTTCAATCCCAGTGTCCATGGTAAGAGGTGTATTTCCTCCCCATGGAACGCTTGGTTTTCCTCAGGTACTCTGGCTTCCTCGGGACAGTCCAAAGGTTGGTTAATTGGTCATTGTAAATTGTCCTGTGATTGGGTCGGGGTTAAATCGGAGTCGTTGGGGATTGCTGGGGCAGCACTGCTCAAAGGGTCGGAAGGCCCTAATCCACTTTGTATCTCTAAATAAATAAATTTGGGCATTGCATAGCTGAGGTCCCTGTCTGTGGACACCTCATGAGGTATCAGGCCTTGTAGTGATCAGTCCCAAAGTGTGCACTGAGGCAGCTGCATGCTAGCCATGTGTCAGGGTCTGGGTGCCTCCTAATGCTGAGATTAATCTGACTCTGAGTATGTTCTCACACTGGGTGTGTGTTGGTGTTCGATTTTCAGTGTGAGCTTACACTCAGAAGTCCAGGACTGCCAGCCCGTATGGGATCAGATTCAGATTCATTTATCACATGTACATAGTTTACAACTAACATATCTGTGGATATGCTGGGGCAGCCCGCAAGTGCCAGCAGCGTGCCCAGAATGCTCAATGTACCCTACTTTTTTCGGGAATGTTGTGGAATTTTTTCTCGTGGTCTGAGTTAACCAATGTCTGTGCTCTATTTTCTCCCACACAGGGACAATTACAAGCGCATGGGTGGCCAGGGTGGCTCCCATAAACGCTACCAGGATATGACATCTGGGGAAGGGCCAGCAAAGAAGGCACGCCATTACATTCCCTCGTACAATGTGCAGTACTCCCGCTTCTGCCTGGACAGGTACCAGCCCTTAGAACGCTCATACGTTCATACAACAGTACTGCATAGCCTCTTCGGCCCAAAATGTTGTGCTGACCTTTTAACTCAGTCAAGGTCAGATTAACCCCTCCCTCCCACATAGCACTCCATTTTTCATTTCACCATGTCCCGTGTGTCTCTAACATATCTGCCTCTACCACTGCCCCTCGCATTGGGTCCATGCACCCACTCTCATCACTGTTTTGTTTTTAAAGCTTACCTCTGACATCTACCCCCCCGCCCCCTTTTTACTTCCCTTCAATCACCTTTTAAATTATGCCCTCCTGTATTAACCATTTCTGCCCTGGGTGAAAGTCACTGGCTGTCTGTTTGATCCATGTTTCTCCACCTCCATCAAGTCATCTCTCATCCTCCTCCACTCCAGCACGCTCAATATATCATGGTGTCCAATGCAGGCAGCATCCTGGTAAATCTCTGCACTCTCCCTAAAGCTACCATTTTCTTTCTATAATGAGGCAATCAAAAATGAACACACTACTTGTAGTCTTTACCATTCCAATAGTGAAGAGGGCGTCCATGTGAACCTTCGATACCCAGTGGCCTGTTGGTTCTGGCACTGGTACAGATCAAGGTTAGTGGCTGATTTTGTCACCATCATACCCACAAGCATTCTTTGGTGCCAGAGCACTGGACTGGCTGCTACTCACTTAAGATGGTAACTCAAGTGCTACCATTTCTATTTCCTTCTTTACCATGCCTTTTCCTTTTTCATTGTGACATTTATTTCCTAGTTGGCAATGGGGTGGACTGTCCTGTAAACCAGCGGTCCCCAACCACTGGGCCGCAAAGCATGTGCTACTGGGCCGTGAGGAAACAATATGAGTCAGCTGCACCTTTCCTCATTCCCTGTCACGCACTGTTGAACTTGAACATAGGGTTTCCAACTGTCCCATATTTGCCGGGACATCCCGTATATTGGGCTAAATTGGTTTGTCCCATACGGGACCGCCCTTGTCCTGTATTTCCTCCCGCTAAGGTAGAGCATTCCTGTGAAACTGTTCGTAAACCAAAATGGCATAAAGCGAATAAGCAATTATCATTAATTTATATGGGAAAAATTTTTGAGCATTCCCAGACCCAAAAAATAACCTACCAAATAACACATAAAACCTAAAATAACACTAACATATAGTAAAAGCAGGAATGATATGATAAATACACAGCCTATATAGAGTATTTACAGTGTAGTCAGGAAGGTGAAGGCAAAACGGATTTGTGGGGGGAAAAATAGTTATGTATGCGCATGCACTCATCACGTGCACACAGGTTCCTGCGCAAGGCTTCATAGTCATGGTAGTCTTTCCTGGGGTAAAGTGTCCCGGGCTTTGACTGCTACTTTTGTCCCTTATTTGGGAGTGAGAAAGTTGGCAACCCTAACTGTAAAAGACATGTTGAGGTGAGTTTAACCCTACTTGAACCCCCCCCCGCCGGGTCGGCCAGTCTGCAAGAATATTGTTAATATTAAACTGGTCTGCAGTGCAAAAAAGGTTGGGGACCCCTGCTGTAAACATCTGGAGGGTGATGGAACGTATTGGTCTGGGAATCACTGTTGGCACGAGTGAGGGGACCCGGATTCAGTCTGTGAGTCCCCATGGAGTGAGGGGACCTGGGGTCAGTGTGTAAGGCCACACGGAGTGAAGGAACCATGGGTCAGTTCGTGATTCCCCACAGTGAGAGAGTTCTGGGGTCAGTTAGTAAAACCCATCTGCAGTATATTGCTACCTTATCCTGAAGATCTGAAAGGAAGGCGAGCCTGGGGTAGTATTCAGTAGTGAGCTATGTTAATTAGGTGTACTCCTACATCTCTCATTTGGAGCCACTATGGAGAATGGTCAGTGCAGTCATTGACAAACTACATAATGAATTAGAAGGATTGCCTCCCTCTGTATGTGTCTGTTGATGGAGCATTCTCTATTTTGCCCTTCAGCACTGCTTGTGACACAATTGAAGTGCAGCGTCGATACCCCTGCCTCAACATCCCTGACACATTCTTTGATAGTAGACTGTGCTGGGTGAATACATTCCCACTGAACGAGCCTTTGCAAATCGGCCAGAAGTGTGTTTACCACATAATGGAGAAAGGGTTTGAACCTACTGATGGACAAGAGATGGAAATGGATCCTCCAGATGCTGATTCCACATACAGTGCCAAGGTGAGCAGATGCTTTCAAGGAACAGGTGACTGACAGGGGTTGAACAGGTTGGGAGCTGTGCTGCCTTAAAGCTGAATACTAACTCCTGAATCAAGTGGTTGAACTTCATTGAGGAGCTACTAAACCATTTGACACGTTGAATACTGAAAATTTGACATCATGGAACCAATGTGGATTTGGAAAGAAATAAGAGTACTGGTCAGAGAAATATCTCTGTCCATTAGATGGACTTCTATGTGACCATAATGTTCCGGAAAAGTGTGTTAGTTGAACTGAAGGTGAACTAACAGTAGAGTATTAGAGCACTACAGCAGAGAAACAGGTTCTTCGGCCAATCTGGCCCATGCTGAACTGTTACTCTGATCTTGTCCCATGAACCTGCCCCCTTACCATAGCCCTTCATACCCCTCCCATCCATACTTCTCGACCTGCTTCTACTGGCAGCTCATTCTACACTCTCACCATCCTCTGAGTGAAAAAGTTCCCCTTTAATATTTCACCTTTAACCCTTAACTCTTGACCTCTAGTTCTAGTCTCACTCAACATCAGTGGAAAAAGCCTGCTTGTATTTATCCTATGAATATCCTTCATAATTTTGCATACCTCTAACAAGTCTCCCCTTGTTCTCCTACGCTCCAGGGAATAAAGTCTAAACCTATTCAACCTCAAGTCCTGACAACATCCTTGTAAATTTTCTCTGTACTCTTTCAAACTTAATGATATTTTTCCTGTAGGTAGGTGACCAGAACTGCACGCAATACCCCAAATTAGGCATCACCGATGTCTTATGCAGCTTCAACATAACATCAGGGAATTACAGATCTGTATTCCCTGAGTACAGATTTGGTTAAAGAGCAATTGCAGTGAGACTTGAGGTTGTCTTGGGCTGCAGTGATTAAGTGTGACAATTTTTTTGTGTAGGGAAACGGCACGGTAACAGACTGTGTTGCCCAGTTACACTAATGTGATCAATTAACCTACTAGCCCGTAGTTAATTTTTGAATGTGGGAAGAAACTGGAGCACTTGGAGGAAATCCACACGGCCACAGAGAGAACATATGAACTCTTTAAAGAGAGCGGCAGTCACTGTTATGTTACAGTGCCGCCCCGTTATCAGCGAGGATTGAAAGGCACCTATCCATCTGCTAGTAACCAGGTTATGCCACGTTAGCTGTTTGATCAGCACCAGTTGATAGTTGCAGAGTTCAGTCACTGTGCTTTCGATAACCTCTAGGGATTCCCAACCTAAATGCTCTATAACACTGTGTTTACCTCTCACCTTTCAGTAGCAGAATTGTATGAGTTTATGCGAATGGTTCCCAAGCCAAAGAGAACTTGGGAAGATTCTATTCAGGACATTTGGGGTGAACTCACTATTTTGTTACGTGGACATGTGCTCACAATGCCCATCTCTCTGACCCCACACACATTGAAGGATTCCTGCCCAGGTACAGTCAGGACTGGCAAAAGAGCTTCAAAAGTTGAAAAGCACTTGAGATTGGAAACTTTTTGAATACCAGAGGATGTTAAAGATAAAGATCAGCTTAATTTGCCAGGTGTGCATCAAAAAGCTGCAAATCAAGTCTGCAAGGATTGTGCTGGGCAGCCAACACGCGTCTGGCACCAATGTAGCATGCCCACATATGTCTTCTGGAATGTGGGAGGAAACTGGAGCTTCCAGAGAAAACCCACGTGGCCACGGGGAGAACGTACAAACTCCTTGCAGGCAGTGGTGGGAAGTAAGCCCTGATGAGTGAGCGCTGGCACTAACTGCTATGATACAGTGCTGTAACAGGAAAAAGGTTTGAGTTTGTATTGCACTAAGTTGAGAGTTTTATTTTTTATTTGTTTAGCGATACGTGCAGAATAAGCCCTTCCGGCCCTGCGAGTTGCACAGTTAACTGAACTGTGCTGAATGCTGTGCTTTCAACAGATCATTTCCTAGACCAGCCTAGATTTGAGTGACGGTGCCTCTGTTCAGTGCTGTTGAGTGACTATAGCCCTTTCACTGACATGCCCAATTTGTGCCTCAGGTGATTCTGTTGTCCTGCCCAGACCTCATCGACTTGTACCGCCAGGCATGCACATTGGCCGAAGCACCTAAAGATACAACCGAGACACATCAACATCCCAGTAAGCTGATTAAGGTAGGTTCCAGAATTGGCTCATTGTAAAGGAGCTTTCCATTATCTCCTGTGGTGGAACGGGTCTCGCTGCTGGTTGGTTGGTACTTCACTGAGCCCAAGTGGTGAAGCTGCTCTAAGCTGTAAGGTTAGGCGCTGCCTTCAACCCGTCAGCTGACATTATCACGGTGCGATAGCCCACAAAATGAGAATGGTAAGCAGCAGCCCTGACCATTTTGAAGCCAAGTTCAGTTTTAGCTACTGGCTACTGTTTAGATCAAGACAATGCAGTCCCTCTTGATGTCTTTTACCAGTGATCCCCACACTGAAGGGGTGAGGAACCTTACAGAGAAAGTGAAGAGGTAACATCTTTTGGGTGAAATACTTATCCAGTACCTTTACCGTTTAAAATATCTTGTTAATTCAAGTAGAACAGGGGTATTGTCCTTGTTCTTGGGGTGCTGGCTGGATAGCACATTGCCTGCTATCATCTCGACCTAGGCACGAGCTTCAGATCCGTGCTGCTCTGATTTATGTTTCATATTTCTCCCTTCTCCCTATCTGTTTATTCTCTTTTATACCTTACTTGACCTTACTTTTTCCCCATACCCACACTCCATTCCTCACTGTCTACGCCCTTTCCCTTCAAACCCCATCACACCCCATCACCATGCTTCTCCATCATACCTGCGGTTATTTGACTTCCTCGCCACCCTTGTGCTTTTTTCCCTTCTGCACAATCCCGGTCTTTCCACCTCTTCTCCTTCCCTCTCTTCTCCACCTCCTCTCTCCCCCCTCTTCTTCACCTCCTCTCCCTCCCTCTCTTCTCCACCTCCTCTCCCCACCCTCTGTCTCATGTTCCTTTGTACAGTTCCTAGTAGGAATGAAAGGCAAGGAGGAAGCAGTGGCGATTGGTGGAAGTTGGTCTCCTTCTCTTGATGGACCGGGCCCCGATAAGGATCCCAGGGTACTCATCAAGACGGCCATCCGCACCACCAAATTCTTGACCGGCATTGATCTGAGCGCCTGCACTCAATGGTGAGTCCGCCTCTGTGCAGAGGAGCAGCTGTGTGTGGATGCATGTTGAATCACTGGGTGCAGAAAGCTTGGTGGTTAGCAAGGGGAGGAATGTGCCCTGTCAGCCACCTCCTATTTCCTGGTACCTGCAGGACTTCAGTAATAAGCAATCTCCCTTCAGTAACAAATACGGAACTCCGACTTGTGTCAAGGTAAGGGGGCTTTCAGCAGGAAAGGATTAGAATGACACGAGCTGAGGGAGTGAAGCAGCATTTGTGAAAGCACAGTATGCGTGGGTTTCTGTTACACCCTCTGGCTAGAAGTGACACTCTGGATATGAGGAGGTGCAGTTCCCTCATGGTCGGCTTCTCTATGCAGAACTGCAGAGGCTAGCCCCTCTACGGTTACTTGCTGATTTGTTCTTTGTTCTTACCAACCTGTGTCATTCGACGCAGATAAAGTTTCCTGTCGTGATGTGGCTAACCTGTTTCTGTTGGTTCTCTAGATGCATCAGTTCAGCTGTGTGCTTGAGTCTCTGTGGGAGAAATGAAATGAGTTATCAGCAGTACAGTTACAGTAGTTGACTGCCTTGCGGAGGGTGGGGTGGGCTGGCACACGGTAGGAAGGTCATCGACTGCGAGCAATCTTTCAGTCATATCTGTCTGGGATTTATACCTGTTCCTGTCTTGGGATACTAAATGAAGCTTTCCATTGCGAGGAACCTGGGCAGAGAAAGCATCCCCTGCTGTGTCACCTCAGGACTGAGTCTTTGTGAGGCTGACATTCACCCAGAGGATAGTATTTGGAATAGGCTGTTCCTGCTGGTTACCAATCCTCCTCTGCAGAGCCAGTGTTAAAGTACCATTTTCCAGGGAGTGGGGGGGAATCTAGAAGTCTGGTGATGAGAATGTGATGGGGGGGGAGAAGAGGTTGTTTGGCAGCAGAAGACAAGTGGGGCGGCGTGATAATTAACACGTATGGGCGGCGCGTATCATTGGCGTTGGTTTTCTGGTCCTGTGTACTATTATATCCAGTAACCCTCTTCCCTTGTGACAGGTTTCGCTTTGCTGAGATTCGCTACCTTCAGCCTGGAGAGCTCCGTGAGGGGCGGCTGCTCCCAGCCCGCGTGGAGACTGTGGTTGTATTTCTGCCGGATGTTTGGCATTGCCTCCCTACTCGCTTGGAGTGGGACGCACTGTCCCTGGGATACACGCAACAACTGACTGACAGGGAGCAGGCAGAGCACAAGGACACGGACCGAGATGAGGCATTGAATCTTTTTTTATTACTCCATTCTCTTACACCACACAGCCATACACATACATACGCACACACACTCTCTCTCTCTTTCTCTTATATGCACACACACACACAAAAAACCCCTCCACTGCCATACTGAGAGTGACCAATAGCTCTCAGTTGATGGGAGCTTTTGTCAATGTAATGTAACTTGAGATTTAAAATGATGCAGCAGCAGAGAAGTCTTATTAAGCTGCTGCCACTCTTAGTAAATGTGGAGGGGCTTCACGAATACACTGTGCCTACATCCCAATTGCTTTAAACAGAGTCAAGGTGGCAGAAAGAATCCCATAGTTCAGGTGGAATTGGCTCACTGTTTGTTCAGGGTGACATCCCCCTTCCTGGACCAGTTCCAGTAGTGACGCAGGCTGAAGTATGGGTCAGTCTCATTTCCACAAGCAATCCCCACAGCAAGCTTAAGCAGGGAATGGTCTGATGGGGATAACTGGTCTGTAAATCCATGTGGGCATTGTGACAAGTCAGCGTGGGATCCTTATGAGGACAAGCGGAGACCTTCTGCACTCTGAGGATGGTGAGAGCGTGGAATGAGCTGCCAGTCTAAGTGGTGGATGTGGGCTTGTTTTCAACATTAAAGTGAAATTTGGTACATGGATGGGTGGGGTAGAGAGGGCACTGGTCCAGGTGCAGGTCAGTGGGATCAGGTTCAGCAGGGATGGGCTGAAGGGCTGTTTTGGTGCTGTAGTACTCTGACTAAGTGGGATGTGCTTAGGCAGGTCAGCCTGTGGTTCCCTTGCCTGCTGACAGGATGTGGGTAGGTTTTGATCATCACGGGGAGATGGACTGTGCTGTTGATCCATGTGTGCTTGCAGTCCTGCATAGTACAATGAAAGAGCAGCTAATGCTATCAGTGCATGACACTTGATCTCTGTCACCTGGGATTACAGTGATTAATTACCGGGGAGCTACAACTGAGAACAAATTCACCTCTTTAAATACTCTGTTTAAAGCAATGTGAAGGGCCACACACAGACCAAGACTACACTGGTGACACATTAACACATACATCCTCTGACACCCTTTCACACCCAATGAAACACTGTTTATGATGCATTTTTCCTGACAACTTGCCGTTCCTTCCCCTGACGGGCTCACCTGAACTCCCCACGTGTTCCGTATTCTGCTGCTTTAGGATGCACATGCCCTTTTGTGAAGCTGCTGGGGGGTTCTGTCCGAAACTTGTGTGATTCCCCTTTCCCATATCTGACGAACCAATACCACAATGACAGCTCCCTATAGGAGATTCCTGTTCCTAACAGCAATGTCCTTTCAGGCCAGAGACTTTAATGCTGGAGCAGCCAAAGACCTAAAGAGAATCAGCAGGTGTTGGAAATCCAGAGCAACATACACAAAAAGGAACTCAGCAGGACAGGCAGCATCTATGGAGGGCATTAAACAGTTGATGTTTCAGGTTAAGACCCTTCATCAGGAACCCAACCAGGCCTGAGAAGTCACAAAAAACACAGATGTCAGACAGTAGTGGATTTGTTACCTTCTCTGGGTAAGGGCCCTTGAGCAGTTGGGTTAGATGAATTGTTACCTCAAGAGTTGTGGGTCCTAGCAGCTGGATTTCACTGGTCACTAGGAATGAAAACAGTAAACTCTTTGGCAGTTTTAGAACTTGGAGCTCATATAGACTGCTGTCACCCCCAAAGTTTTATATTGACAGACCACACCCACAGCTACTAAACACTAGACCTGTATCCTAGGTATACTAGGTATAGCATTGTCACCCTGAATTAACAAGCTATTATCACTGGTGCCTTATCCAGTGCCATACAGTAGTAGCCTGTTTCTGCCAACACTGCACCATTGTTGTAAGTAACATAGCACAGGTGTTGTACACTAGAATTATCCAAAGTTTCCTCCACACGGTAATTGTCATACAGCTCTAACAGCATAGTGCAGTGGTAGGTTTCTACCCATCGAAGCTCCACCCCAGGAATATATAGTGTTGAGTTGGCCATCGCATTAACCTCAGGCTGTCTACCAGGTTCAGGCTCAGTTAGAAACTAGCTGCTGCTCCGCATTAAATCCAATACTGAAAGAGACTTACTAGGGTAGTGTAGTTTTGGTGCAACATTTCATAGAAATGCTCAGCACAACCCTGAAAAGTCCTGTTGACATCTGTCTTCTTACCTCAGAACCTGTTGACGTTTGATGCTTGTGGCCTCCTCCTTGAAACATACGGAGTTATCACCTACAGTCTCGCTGCTGCTGGCTGAAAGCACGGCCTTGTCTGACTCTTATGAGTCCAATGGGTTAACGAACATTTTTACTGAAATGTCCTCCTTTGTTTTGGTCTGTGTTCCTGCTTCCACACCAGGCAGTTTGTTCCATTCCAGATCAGTCGGGGCTTGAGGGAATCAATGGGGAAATCAGCACCTGATTGGTCTGGGGGGGTGGTGTGGGGAGGAAAATTGGCGACCTCCCTGTGTTGGAAGCGTCAGCAAGCCAGTGCAGGGATCAGACCAGTGGCTGCTCTATCTCAGTGTAATGCAGCTGGTCTATCGAACTGTGTTTTACTGTGTTCTGCTTGCCATGGGAGTGCTCAGCAGAATAGTGTAAACAGTGTTTCACCTGTTGCCTTAAGTGTTTGATGAGACAGTGTTGTAGGACTATCCAACCCGTGTCCTGAGGCTGGTTGATGGGACAGTTCTAAGGGACCTTTCCTCTGTGCCTGGCCATCTTGTAACTGATCTGGGAGTATTCAGAACAATGGAGAGGGGGTAAATTGGTAAATGTGTTTACTATTGTCACATGTACCAAGGTACAGTGAGATGAAAAACAAAACTTGCCTTGCATACAGTCTGTAAAATCAATTAATTTCAGTGGTGCATTGAGGTAGTACAAGGTAAATCAATAACATAGTGCAAAATAATGTACAGAGGAAGTGTGATGCAAGGTCACACTGAGGTAGATGGTGAGGTCAAGAGTCTGTCTTATCTAATAGTACTAGGGAAACATTCAATAGCCATATAATAGCAGAATAGAAGCAGTCCTTGGTTTGAGCTAACCAAGGACGTTAAGTGAAGTATTAAAAGAATAAAGATGGCAGAAGGGCCAAAAGATAGGGATGCTTTTCTCTTTGCTTGTCCTGGAAAAACTGGTGGCTCAGCCCAAGTATATTCAAACTGAGCACAACACATAAAATACTTGAACTCAGTAGGTCAGGCAGCATCTGGACAGTCAACGTTTTGGGTAAAGACACTAGCTCTGGACTCATTTGGAATTGAAGTAGCTTTTTGATTGGTAAGGGAAGTTGAGCTTTATGGGCCTAGAGTGGATAAGGAAATGGATTGGCCAGGATTTTGATGGTGCAGTTGGTTTAAGAGGCTTACTCCTATTCCTATTTGCTGTGACTATGGAGCCTTACTCTGCCTGTGTGTTTCTAAGCAGGGACTCTGACCATGCGGGAGAGCTTTGTTTTGCAGCTTTTATGCAGTACCTACCCTGGGCATGTTTGAGAGAACATTGCAGAGGGTCCTTTACTCTGTATCTTGCCCATGCTTTAGCTAAGTTGGGAGTAATTGGTGCTGCCGTTAGGTATCTGAAGAGCAGAATACCTGTGATAACCTGGTGGGTTATCTCCGCTGTGATGAGAGTATCTTTTGAGAGTCTTCATTGAGACTGTTACTTGGGAAGGGTGAAAGGCTGCCCATGAAACATGTAATGACTTGGGGTGGTATGGGATGTGAAGATGTACCTGGAAATTTACAGTAAACGGTTATAGCATGAAAATGCACAATCAATGGCAGAATACTGAGACGTGTAGAAGAACAGATGGACCCTGAAGGCAGGCCAAGCAAACAGTGTTAAAACCACACAATTTATCTGCCGAGGCATAGAGTATGAGAAATGAGATTATGACATAATTACATAAAACTCAAGTAACAACTGGGATATTGGGTAGAGTTCTGGTCACCATTTTATACAAAGGTAGGCAAAGCATTAAAGGGCACTTATCAGGGCTGGAGAATTCTATTTGTACCAGGGTTCTGTTTGGAGGCTGACTGATTTACTGTGTCTAAAGTAAAAGAACCCATTTTTCTAAAATGAATTCATTTAGTAGGGGGTGCAGATCTAAGGAACCATGCTGAAGGAGATTAAAGTAAAAGGTGGTTGGGAGAGGAGTTGAAAATACATTTTACTCGATGGATAGTGGGGGTCTGGAACTCACTGCCTGAAAAGGTGGTGGAGGCAGAAACCCTCCTCATGTTTAAAAAGATTCTGGGTCAGCACTTGAAGGGCTGAAACCTACTAGCTGGGAATGGAGTTAACCTGGGTAGCTTTTTTACCTGGCAAGGACACGGTGAATCTTATGGCCTATGCTATAAATTTAATTGAAGCTGATTACAAATGGGGGACAAAGGGGTCTAGAAGGCATCTGATTATTGGATATGGTGTGCAGCTTCAATACTGCTGCTTCTGGGTTGCCGTGCGAAGTCCACGTTTCCTAACCTTCCCCTTTCATGCCTCTTGCTTACATGCGCCTCCCCTCACCTGGGAGGCGATGTATGCTCAGGATGCTTCGCTGACTGAGTGTTCCAGACAGTTTCCTTCCGAGTGCTGTCAGTGGCACAATGCAGGCTGCCCGTGGAACCTGGATAGCAAGCAGGGCTCGGCCAGCACTGTCAGGCTGCTTGGTCTAATGTGATGTTATTGGTCCTCACAGACTGAAGAGAAGATGGAAGAGCAGGGGGAAGAAGCTCTCCCCACCCCAACTCAGTGGAGCAACCTGGATCTAAAGACAATGAAGGTAAGAGCCGTTTTTGTACCTGTGGAGAGCCCAGCATACTGTGGATGTGGAACATGGTCGCTGCTCCACTAGAATCAGTTAAGTTTATTATCACTGACCTGTTGCTTCATCCAATTGGTGAAATATACTATAAATTACAATGAATATGTCAAACAACTGTTTAAAAAAAAATACCAAAATTGAGCTTTCAGAGAGGGGAAGAAGCTGTTCCTAAAACATTGATTGTGTGTCTTCAAGCTCCTGCACCTTCTCCCTTATAGTAGCAATGAAAACGCATGTCCCAGGTGGTGAGGGTCTTTAAGGGTGGATACAACCTTCTTGTGGCATCACCTTTTCCACATTTCTTCCACGGTGGGAAGGCTACGATGGAGCTGTATGTCTGTAAACTGCTCCATTCTGGCTGCTGTTCATTTGTAATTCAGAATCCCTGGTTCATTGCACACTTCGTTCTTTGAAATGCAACTCCACTTGAAATCATTCAGGCCTGACATTCTGATCCATTATTATAGAAACTCTCAGGGTTAGTTGAACAGCTCAAGCATAGTTCGCTGAATGGCAGCTGCAAGGTTCTGTGACACTCTGGTAATCTTTGGAAGCACAACATTTGCTGCAAAATGAATGAGTATCTGAAGCTAGTGAAACAATAGGTTGTGTTTCAGGCCAGCGTCATGCTGCTGGTGAGACTAAAATCTTAGTCTGCACAAAGCCTGGGTCTACTGATCTGCTGGGGAAGTCAAAGCCCAATGTCTGTGAATCTTCTAGTCCACTGGAGGCAGAGGCCGGCCTGCTCTGGAGCTGGAATACCGTGTGCGTGGGTGGGTGGGCAAGAGGAACAGGGCTTGTTTTAGCTTGCAAACGTCATATTTCACTATACGTTTCAACACACATGTGAAAAATAAATGAACAAGAAATTGGCTGTGGTATTGAGTGCCCTTGGTAAAGGATTGGCAGCCCCCGAAAGGTCCTGTCAAAAGCATATCTGTTTTGCCTTCATTTTTGGGAATCTCAATGTATAGAGATGCACTGCTATAGAAAGTTTGAGACTGTATGATTGGACATGTCAAAGCTGTCTGAGATGTACCTTTATACAAAAAGACAAATGAGACTTTACCTAATCAGTGTTCGACTATAAAACATGGGATCAGTCTGTCAGCCTGCTGCAGCATTCTACCGTGGCTGATTTATTACCCTTCTCCATCCCATTCTCCTGCCTTCTTACCATAACCTTTGACGCTCTTACTAATCAAGAACCAACCAATTTGAGTTAAATGTACTTGGCCTCCACAGCCATCCGTGGCAATGAATTCCACAGATCACTATCCTCTGGCTAAATAAATTCCTCCTCATCTCTGTTCTAAGGGGATCTCTTCTGAAGTTGTACCCTCTCGTTGTAGACTCGCCCACTTTAGGAAACATCCTCTCCTTTCAATATTCCGTAAGTTGCAATGAGATCCTCCCTCATTCTTATAAAACTCCAAGCCCAGAGCCATCAAATAGCCCTCATACATTTAACCCTTTCATTTCCAGGATTATTCTTGTGAACCTCTGGGCTACTCTTCAAAACCAGCACATTCTTTCTTAGATAAGGGGTTGAAACTGCTCACAATACTCCAAAGTGCAGCCTGACCGTCACTACAGAATCAAGCACATTAGAGCTGTGGTGTGACAGGTTCTGCTATCTTTTTAGGTGGAAGACTTCCGCAGGGAACTGAAAGCAAGGAATCTGAACTGGAAAGGTACAAAGGCTCAGCTTGTGAGTCGGCTGGAGAAACAGCTGGAAGAAGAGGCTGCTAAAGAGGAGATAGAGAAGGATGAGTCCACGGTGAAGGAGGTGGAAACAGTCAGTACTCCAGAGAAGAGCCCTGCTGAGGAGCAGAAGCAGGTGAGACTAAAGCAACAAAACACAGCACACTGATGAATTTGAACTCTGAGATTTTGCGGATGTTGAAATTCCTGCGCAAAATACTGGAGGAACTCAGCAGGTCAGGGAACGTTTATAGAAGGAAATAAATACTTGATGTTTCAGACCAAGACTCTTTGTCTTCATCAGTCATGATGAAGGGTCTTGGCCCGATGTGTCAACTGCTTATTATCCCTCCATAGATGCTGCCTGACTTGCTGTGTTCCTTCAGCATTAGTGAGGAATTTGATACTTTGAGGTTCGTGGAATGGTAAGGTGCCCAGGGAGTTCAACACAAATGTTTGTGTTAAATTTTTGTAGGATGACTGAGCCGATGTAATAATCTAATAAACGGCTCGGTTTTGAGAGGGTGAGGCCTTGAACATGTTGGAAATTGATCAACTAGCAGCGTAGGATTAGACCATTCAGCTCGTCAATTCTGCTCTCCCATTGATATTTTCAATCATGGGTGACTTTTCTTATCCCTCTCAACCATTTCTCCTGCCTTTTCCCCGTAACCTTTGATGTCCTTACAAATCAAAAACCTGTCAGCCTCCACTTTAAATAAACCCAGTTACTTGGCCTCCAACCATCTGTGGCAATGAATTCCAGATTCACTACTCTCTCAATAAAGAAATTCCTCCTCATCTCCTTTCCAAGGGGGCATCCTTATAGTGCTTTTATATTCTGAGTCTGTGCCCTCTGGTCTTAGACTTTTCCCCTAGAGGAAACATCCTCTCTCTGTCCACACTATCTAGGCCTTTCAATATTCAGTAGGTTTCAGTGAGATTCCCCCTTCGTTCTTCTTGAAGCAAAGAGGTTATTGAAAAGAGATATTCAGTCGTGAGAGATCCTAATCGAGAAAGTTCCGGTGGTATTGATGGTCAGGGAGTGGGATTAGCCATGTAGCCCTTCTGAAGATCTGGTGGCAGTCCAGTGTTCTGTATTGCACTGTTTTTGGGGCATGAACTGGTTATAATTGATTGAGTGTCCCAATGGCCTACTTTGAAAGTTCTGTTCTGTTACTTTAAAACCATTCCTAGTTGTGTTCCAATATTTGACATACATTTTACTCTGGATGCAGTTTTCAAAATGGAGATGTTGTACGGAGACTTCTGCCTGCATGTTTGTTCGTAGATTCATATTAGAATACATCAGTGAGTTGACTGGGTAACATAGGATGGTAAGTGGTGGTAACTAGCAATCTCCCTAGAAAAGTAAAGCTGCATTTGTACATGTTTTTCTAAGAACTGAAAACAGCTGGACTTTTTTCAGATTGCAACCTGAGGCAAAGCCACGGTGGGCACAGGCCACTGGTAGTGCTGGGTACTCTGGGCACAGGGTGGTATGGAGGCAGACATTGGTCTTTTGCATGTAAGTTGCAGAGTCCTGCCTGATAGTTTGGTTAATGTTGCAATCAGTGATGGGGTTAACTATTCTGCAGAGAGGACTGACTCACGGACTCCACTGTCAGCACTTAGTGTGTTGTGGAACACACTGATTCATCAAGACCCCCCAAACCCCCAAATCACCAGTGCCATCACTAAACCACTATTCTTGGCTGGGTTCCTTTGGCTCATACTGACACCTATTCCCATGTAACATCCCTACTCATAATTTTAACCTGTCATTCCTCCCCACTTCCCTACCTCTTTACTTCTCCCACCTTCGTTCTCTCCCTTCATTGCCACCAACTAATCTTGGCTGGATGCCCCTGGCTTGTACTGACATCTATTCTCAGTGGAACTTCCCCTACTTGTAATGTCAACCTTTCACTTGTCTGTTCTTTCTCACCTCGTCATCATCCCTCCTTCCCTCCCTCCCAACCATGCTGAGATCTCTCCAGTTGCAATACTCACATTTGCTATTGGAAGGCAATGATTTATCATCTTCTGGGAGGACTGTTCTGAGAGTTCTTTTAATGAGCTAGAAGAAAGCAGCAATTCTGATCAAGGGCCCCTTCTACCCAGGCCTTGCTCTCTTTTTGTTGCTGCTATTGGCCAGGAGGTACAGGAGCCTTGGGTCCCACATGACTAGGTTCAGGAACAGTTACTACCCTTCCACCATTAGGTTCCTGAACTGGCGTGGATAATTTCACTCGATTCTGAACTGATTTCCACAAACTATGGATTCACTTTCAAGGACCCTGCAGCTCAGGTTCTCAGTTTTGTGTGTGTGTGTCTATTTATCTTCTTTTTAAATTTTGTATTTTGTCGCATTGGTTGTTTGTCAGTCTTTGTGTGTAGTTTTTGATTGGTTCTATTGTATTTATTCTATGAATGCCTGCAGGAAAATGCTCTTTGCATACCAGGGTTTCTGTGACTTGTTGGTTAAATATGACTGAAATGCATTTAAAAAAAATTAGACCAAGAGTATACTATTCCCCTATGTGATCACCTTGTTCCACCAGTCAAATTGTGGTTAATCTGATGGGGAAACTCAACTCGGCATGTCTGTCTATCCTTGGCAGCCTTTAACTTGCTCATGTCGTGAATCCATCTTAACTCTGCCTTAAGTGTTGTGTTAAATCGTGTGGCTATTGTATTCCGCGCAGGAAGGGGAGGCAAAGCAGCCTGAAGATGCCGCAGCTGCGCCAAAGGAAGAACCTCGTTGCCCTCTCCCAGCCGAGCCTTCTGTGATTGTCCGTCCGAACACCGCCGCCATGGGGGGAAACTTCGGCTGTGCTGTGCTGTCCCTGAGTAACCTGAGGAGCTATCGCATTGACTCCAAGGGCCATTCCTTTGAGGTATCTGTTGGTAGATTGCTGTCCGGTCTGGAATATAACAGGATCTTTGTTTAGCTAAGTCATACTGGAACTTAGGCTGGGCTTCAGCTGCCCTGGAACAAGTTCATGGCACAGATAGAACATGAAACAGTACAAGCTCTGCGGCTCATGATTGCTGTTTTCAAGATCAGTGTAACCCTTCCCGCCTACATAGGCCTCCATTTTCTGTCATCCCTGTGCCTATCTATTCCCTGATGTATCTGCCTCTACTACTACCCCCCGGCAGTGCATTCCATGCACTCACCACACTCTTTTTAAAAAAAAAAGAGAGCACTACACCTGACATCCCCCTACACTTTCTTCCACTCACTGTACAAATGTGCCCCATTGTTTGTCACATGTATATTGAAACATACAGTGAATCATTTATGCCAATGACCAATGTGGTCTGGGGGTGTGCTGGGGGCAGCCCACTAGTGTTGCCATCCTTCCAGCACCACATACCATGCCCACAAGTTACTGATCCTAACCTGTGTGTCTTTGGAATGTAGTCATTAGGAGAACATACACACTCTTTACAGATAATGGTGGGAATTGAATCCCGGTTGCCCGCACTATACGGCATTCCAAATCCGGAACGCCCTGAGCTGCATCAGCACCATGCTGATACACTACTGTACCACTGTAGTTCTCTAAACCTTTATCATAGTGGTTAGCACAACGCTTTAAAGTACCAACAGCCCAGGTTCAATTCCTGTGGCTGTCTGCAACGAGTTTGTACATTCTCCCTGTGACCATGTGGGTGCTCTGGTTTCCTCCCACAGTCCAATGTTGCTGGTTGATGGGTTAATTGGTCATTGTAAATTGTCCTGTGACTAGGCTGGGGTTAAATCGGTTGCTGAGTGGCGTGGCCCAAAGAGCTGGTAGGGCCTATTCAGCATTGTGCCTCAGTGAATAAACATTACCCAACACCATGATGCAGTTTTGTGAGCAGATTCTGTTTTGCTGTCAGGTGTTGTGGCTTGCAGAGCTCTTCAGTGAGATGCTACAGAGGGACTTTGGTTACACCATCTACAAGACCCTGCTGGCGTACCCGGAGAAGAAACCTGAGGAGGTGCCTGAGAAACCAAAGGCAGCACCTGCCAGTCAAGAGCAGGAATCCAAGGATCAGGAGGCGGAGCAGGAGGAAAAGGCGAAAGAGCCGAAGACCGAAGGGGAAGAGATGGATGACGTGGTGGAGATGAAGGATGTGGAGGAGGTGAAGGAGACCAGCGATACACTGGCTAAACCCACTGCAATGGAGGAGGATGAAAATTGGGAATGGGAACTGACAAAGGTACATCTGTTGAAGAAGGGTGGGGCATGAGTAGTATGTTTGGGGGAGATGTGAGCCATGCGTTTTGGGACTCTCAATTTAAGGACTCTATCTCATTTATTGCTATTTATTTATATTTGCATTTACACATTTTGTTGTCCTGCACTCTGGCTGATTTTTCATTGATCCTGTGAAAGTTGCTATTCTATAGATTTGCTATGTGTTGAGGGGTGGAACTCGGAGCTAGGTGATGCCTGGTTATAATCAGTAAGTGAGGTGGCTGGGAGATGGAATACACATCCAATAGAAAAGTGAGCGAGGTCAGTGCATCAGGTTTATGGTCACTGATACAATTTCTGGCAGCAGTACAGTGTAATCCATTTAAAAAAAATGTTACAATAGGAAATACACCCAGAAGCCACTTTGTTGGGTACAGTAGGTACCTCCGCCCTCTCTCATTTATAAGGCATTTTCGCCCACAGAACTGCTGCTCACTGGATGCTTGTTGTTTCTCGCACCATTCTCTATAAACCCTAGAAACTGTTGCATGGGAAAATCCCAGGAGATGAGCAGTTACTGAGATACTCAAACCCCATCTGGCACCAACAAGCATTCCGCGGTCAAAGTCCCTTGGATCACATTTCTTCCCCATTCTGATGTCTGGTCTGAAAAACAACTGAACCTCATGCTTTTATGCATTGAGTTGCTGCCACGTGATTGGCTGTTTAGATAACAATCAGGTGTGCCTATTAAAGTGGCCACTGACTGTATGTCCAGTCATAATGTAATGCAGCCCAGATCCCTGCATGGCATGTCTTGTAGATTGATGGTCAGCAAGAACAAGCCCACAGCAGTCTGCAAATAAACGCAATCCACTTTGCCTTTCACTAAGCACACCACCGAGGGGAAGGGCCAGCACAGACTCCAGTGTGCTCGCTGCCTCCCACACTACCTCCTGCATCTCTCCCCTGGGCGGCTGCAACAGATAACACTGTGTCTTGAGGGCCTTGTCCATGCTACAACCAAGACCACGCAGCTTCCTTGCCGTTGATCTCGCCAAAGAACCAATGAATCAGACTTCTGTATTCTACATTACCAATGTCTGACAGGGGCTTGTGATCACATAAAAAAAATGTCTAAGACACTCGCTCACTCCATTTATTAGATGGCTCGCCATCTTTTACATACCAGCGCCTTCCCGTGGTAGGTGGCGACATAGTCTGCACCAAGTGAACTCCATCGTTGCTGGAGTTAGACCTTATTTGATGTTGAAAACCAGAGGAGTCTTGCTATTGTAAAATAGACAAAATGGACAAACAGTTGCAAATTTGGTTGGACCCAGGAGTGGCTGCTGCAAACATGCTTGCCACCATCTTACTGGAATTCCAATTTTTTTCATTTGTTTGCTATTGAACCTCGTCTCTTTCATACTTGTGACTGTGTGGCTAAGCACAGTTCCAATACCATATTCAAGTTTGGTGGTAACAGCACTGCTGTTGGCCAAAATCAAAGGTGGTTTCAAATCAGTATATAGGAGAGAGATTGAAAACCTGGCTGAGTGGTGCCACAACAGCAATATCTCACTCCATGTCAGCAAGACCAAAGAGCTGATTGTAGGCTACAGGAAGAAGAAAGCAGATATCCATGAGGCAGTCCCCAGAGGAGGAGAGGGCCTGTAGCTCTAAATCTCCTGGTATTATCATATCAAAGGATCTGTCTTGGGACCAGCACATATGTGCCATCACAAAGAAGACATGACTGTGCCACTATTTTCTGTATAGTTTGCATAGATTTGGCATTGTCATCTAAACTTTGAGAAGCTTCTATAGATGCATACTGGAGGGTATCTTGACTGGTTGCATCATTCCCTGGTATGGAAACACCACTGCTCAGGAATGGAAAAGTTGACAGAAAGTGGTGGATACAGCCCAGTCCATCACCAGCAAAGCTCTCCCCACTACTGAGCACATTTACACGGTGCATTTACACGCCACAAGAAAGCAGCATCCGTCATCCAAGATCCCCGCCACACGTGCCATATTCTTCTCGTTTTCATCGGGCAGGAGTTACAGGAGCCTTGGTTCCCACTCCACCCGGTTCAGAAACAGTTATTATGCTACAGCCATTAGAGTCCTGAACCAGTGTGGAATACGTCTTTCACCACAACTCCACACTGATTCCACAACCTATGAACTCACTTTCTTTCTTTTCTTTTTAAATCTTTTTATTGAATGTATACAAAAAGGTAAGCCATATAGGCACTAATACACTGTTAGAATATAATAAAATTACAGGAGATATTAATACAAAAAAAATACAAACAATGTAATTTAAACATAACATACCAAGGTAACATAATAGTATACTAATTTTTATATATATCAATAGAGAAAAGGAAAAAAAAACCCACCGTGCAACTAACTAAAAGCAAAGCAAAGCAATGGGCTAACTTGAAACCAAACAGAGTTAAAAAACTTAAAATCACGTCCTCAATCCCGACCTCCATTAAAAACAGTAAAAAAAAACAAGAAGGGTATATATTACATTAAATGAAAATATTGAATAAAAGATCTCCAGGTCTGTTCAAATTTAAATGAAGAGTCATAAAGATTGCTTCTAATTTTCTCCAAATTCAAGCATAATATCGTCTGAGAAAACCAAAAAAAGGCGGTTGGAGCGTTAAGCTCTTTCCAATGTTGTAAGATACATCTTTTCGCCATTAAAGTAAGAAATGCAATCATTCTACGGGCTGAAGGAGAAAGATTACTGGAAATTTTAGGTAGTCCAAAGATAGCAGTAATAGGGTGAGGAGAGATATCTATATTCAATACCTTGGAAATAATATTAAAAATGTCTCTCCAAAAAGTTTCCAGAGTAGGACAAGACCAAAACATATGAATTAAAGAAGCTATCTGCCCCAGACATCTATCACAAAAAGGATTAATATGAGAATAAAAGCCAGCTAATTTATCTTTGGACATATGTGCTCTATGAACAACTTTAAATTGAATTAGGGAATTTTAGCACAGATAGAGGAAGTATTGACTAATTGTAAAATCTGCCCCCAGTCATCCACGGAAATAATAGATCCTAATTCTTGTTCCCAATCTGACCTAATCTTATCAAATGGAGCTTTCCTAAGTTTCATAATAATATTATAAATAATAGCCGATGCACCTTTCTGACATGGATTAAGATTAATTATAGTATCTAAAATGTATGTAGGAGGAAGCATTGGAAAGGAAGAAAGTATAGTACTTAGGAAATTTCTAACTTGTAGATATCTAAAAAAATGTATTCTTGATAAATTATATTTATTAGATAATTGTTCAAAAGACATAAGGGAACCATCTAAAAATCAATCCAAAAACCGTGAAATACCCTTAGTCTTCCAAATTTGAAAAGCACGATCCGTAAAAGAGGGAGGAAAAAATATGCTACCTAAAATAGGAATCGCTAGCCCAAATTGGTTAAGATCAAAAAATTTTCTGAATTGAAACCAAACAAGTAAGATATATTTAACTATCGGGTTAGACACCTGTTTAAGGCGTTTCAAATCAAAAGGAAGAGAGGAACCTAAAATAGAGCCAAGTGTATAGCCCTGAACAGATTGTAATTCCAATGCTACCTATTTAGGAATGGATAGTATATCCTGGTCAAGTAACCAAAATTTCATATGTCAAATATTAATTGCCCAATAATAAAATCTAAAGTTAGGTAATGCTAAGCCTCCATCTCTCTTAGCTTTCTGTAAATGTATTTTACCCAGTCTCGGGTTTTTATTTTGCCAAATAAATGAAGAAATTTTGGAGTCAACTTTACCAAAAAAAGATTTTGGAACAAAAATTGGTAATGCCTGAAATATATATAAAAATTTTGGCAAAAAAAACATCTTAACTGCATTAATACGACCAATCAAAGTTAAATATAAAGGAAACCATTTAGATGAAAGTTGAATAATATGGTCAATTAAGGGTAAAAAGTTAATCTTAAATAAATCTTTGTATTTACAAGTAATTTTAATCCCAAGATATGAAAAATAATTATTAATCAATTTAAAAGGAAAGTTATGATATAAGGGAAGTTGTTTATTAATCGGGAAAAGTTTACTAAGATTTAATTTATAACCTGAAAAAAGACCAAATTGTGCTAATAGCTCTAAAACAGCAGGGATGGATTTTTGGGGATTAGAAATATATAAAAGTAAGTCATCAGCATAGAGTGATATTTTATGGGACTTTAAGCCCCGAGTTATCCCAGTAATATTTGGAGATTCTCGAATGGCAATTGCAAGAGGTTCTAATGCAATATCAAATAATAAAGGACTAAGAGGACACCCTTGTCGAGAACCTCGAAAAAGAGGGGAAAAAAGGTGAGCTTAAAGAGTTAGTACGGACCGAGGCCATAGGAGAATGATATAACAATTTAATCCAGGATATAAATTTCGAGCTAAAATTAAACATTTCAAGCACCTTAAATAAATAAGGCCATTCTACTCTATCAAAAGCTTTCTCAGCATCTAAAGAGATAACGCACTCAGGAACATTTTGTGAGGGGGTATAAACAATATTTAACAGTGTGCGAATGTTATAAAAAGACCCGTTTGGTCTTCCGAAATAATAAAAGGAAGTACTTTTTCTAATCTATTTGCTGATAACTTAGAAAAAACTTTAGAATCAACATTTAATAAAGATATTGGTCTATAAGATGCACATTGAGCAGGATCTTTATCCTTCTTTAATATTAGAGAGATTGACGCTCTATTGAAAGATTCAGGAAGTTTACCAAGTTTTAATGAAGCCTCAAAAACCCTACAGAGCCAAGGGATTAATAAAGGTGCGAAACATTTATAAAATTCTACGGTAAACCCATCAGAGCCAGGAGCTTTCCCCAAATTCATAGAGAAAATAACATTCTTAATCTCATCTGTGGTAATGGGAGTATCTAACATAGAAGACATATCCTGTGAAATCTCAGGGAAGTCTAGATTATCTAAAAAAATCATTCATATATTTAGAATCTCGCGGAGACACTGATTGATATAAGGAAGAATAAAAATCACAGAAAGTTTGATTAATCCCCACATGGTCAAGTATCAGTCGGTCATTTTGATTATAAATCTGATTAATTTGAGATTTAGCATAATTAGACTTCAGTTGATTAGCCGACAGTTTGCCAATTTTGTCACTGTGTACATAAAATTCACTTCTTGTTTTCTTTAATTGGTTTACAATCGAGGACGAAAGTAATAAACTGTGTTCCATTTGAAGTTCAATTCTTTGTTTATATAACTCCTCAGAAGGAGCTATAACATATTTCTTATCAATTTCCTTAATCTTGTCCACGATTACCAACTCCTCCTGCTTTAGCTTCTTCCTCAAAGCAGCAGAATACGAGATAATCTGACCACGAATATAAACTTTAAAAGTATCCCAAAGAATGTTCACAGAAATATCCTCTGTATAGTTAATTGTAAAAAAAAAAGATCATTCTGTTCATTCATAAAGTAAACAAAGTCCGAGTCCTGAAGCAACAATGAATTAAAACGCCATTGTCTATTATTTTGTGTATTGGCCTGAATCTTAATAGAAAGCTTAAGTGGAGCATGATCCGAAATGGTTATAGAGTCATAATCACATTTAATCACTGAAGAAATAAGACGAGAATCAATAAAGAAATAATCAATTCTTGAATAGGAATGGTGAACGTGTGGAAAAAAAAGAAAAATCTTTTTCCTGAGGATGCAAAAAACGCCAAATGTCCGTCGACCCAGAATCAGAGAGGAATGAATTAATCAAAGTTGCAGATTTATTAGGTAAAGTCCGTAGAGGGGCCGAACGGTCCAAAGCTGGAGATAAACAGGTATTAAGATCTCCGCCCCAGATCAATGAAAACTCATTCAAATTCGGAAACTGATTGAATAATGATTTATAAAATTCCGGACAGTCCATATTAGGAGCATAAACATTAACCAAAACTACCTTTTTATTAAATAGTAGACCACTAACCAATAGAAATCTACCATTCGGATCAGAAATAATATCATGTTGTATAAAAGTAACTGAGGAGTCTATAAAAATAGAGACACCTCGAATCTTAGCATTGGAGTTCGAATGAAACTGTTGTTCCTTCCAGAATTTAAAAAAACGTAGTCTGTCCCCCCTCCGCACATGGGTCTCTTGTAAAAATAAAATTTGTGCTTTAAGTCTCCGGAACACTTTTTAAAACTTTTTTCCTTTTAATAGGATGATTAAGACCATTAGTATTCCAGGAGACAAAATTAATAATAGACTCCATAAACCCTAAAGTCAACCCGCAACGAGGAGGATTGACGATAGGCTCGACCCATGAACCCGGAAAGGGAACAGAACAAATAAGAGATACCGGGAAGAAGAACGCAACCAATACTTCAATAATGTACATAGCCCAAGAAGAAAGAAACTAAAACGTGAAGCCCCTCCCACCACCCCCCACACCATGACCCCAAGGCTAAATCTAACACAGACCAGCCCGAAAGAAGCAAGCACTAAAACTACCCCCGTGACTTCCGGTATACGCTCCCTAAAAAAAGTGTAAATATAAAAAAAGATCAGCTAATTATAAAACAGTAAGAGAATAAAAAAAAGGTAACTCAATTAAAACAAACACATAATATAACAGAGTAAAAGCTAGAAAATATAAAAAAAACCGCATCAAACCCCAGACCCTATAAGTAAACAAAACAACAAAAAAAAATGAGATTATTAACATAAACTAGTTATGAAAACCTACAAAACAAAGTTGATTTAAAAAAACTACAAAATTTAAGGCCCCAAAGGAAATACGTAAAATGACGGTGAGGGAATAACCACCCAGAATCCCCTGGGAAAAAGAAAGGAATGACACAGTTAAAAGGAAAGTTTAGCAACCATATTAAATAATCAAAAATAAACTTTTCTGCCCATATAGGACAAAAAAAAATTAAGACTGACAAATTCACAACCTCTGCTCAACGGCGATAGTTAAAAATTACGATTAAGATGTTGAAGGTGAAAATTGATCCAGATAACTCTGGGCATCCGAAGGAGATTCAAAAAAGCGGAGGGCTCCATCCGATGTACGAGTCCTTAGACGTGCAGGGTAAAGCAGCGCTGGTTTTAAATCCATCTTGTAGAGTTCCGACATCACAGATCTGTAACGAACCTGTTGATCCCGGATTGGTTTACTGAAATCCTCCACGAATCGGAACTTAAGATCCAGAAAATCAATATAACCTTTAGATCGAATGAAACGAAACAGTTTCTCCTTGTCTTGAAAGTAATGAAAACGTAAAATGACATGTCGAGGTTTATCTGACCTAAGCGAGTATGATGGAACTCTGTGAACACGATCCAATAACGGTGGTTGATCAGGAAATACAGTAGGAAATGCATCTTTTAAAAGTTGAGAAAAATACTTCATAGGGTTATCAGATTCAACAGCTTCACGCACCCCAATCATTCGAAGATTCTGCCGTCGCATTCTGGATTCTAAGTCAGAGTTTTTAAAGGTCAGAAAGTCAAGTTTCTTCTTCATTACATTAATTGTTTCTTCAATTTTTTCCATCTTGAGCTTACTTTGTTGCGTGGATTTTTGAAGATCAGATACAGCCGACTGATGTTCCGTAATAGATATTTGTATCTTCTCGATTGAATCGGCAATTTTCTGGAAACTAATTGAAATTTCCTCACGAATCAGCTCCGTAATAGAGGTTGAAATTTCCCTTTGAATTAGCTCCGATATAGCTTTCAAAGTCACCGATGGTTCAGTCGGAGGAAAATCGGTACCTTTCGGTCTACCTGGAGGTTTGCCGTCCTTCCCGTTTTTTCCATTCTTAGACATAGCAGACCTTAAATGCATCCGATTATCAAAGAGCCCAATTTGTTTCAAATTATTATAAAAGCCGATGCCTTAATGGTTAATTAAAATATAGCTGATCATAAGAAGAAAAACTCAGAGGTAATGGAGCGAGTCAAGAACGCAACTTCACTCCATGAGCGCTACCGAAAGTCTCTGAACTCACTTTCAAGGACTCTACAAATCATTCTCACTACTTTTTGGTTACACAATTTGTCTTATTTTTGCACTTTGTTGGTCTTCGTTTATGTAGAGTTTTCATAAGTTGTATATCTTTGTTTTCATTCATCTTTTTTTGCCCATTACTTTAAATTAACATATTTTATCAACCCTTTGATTGCTTCTGGTTAGAAGGAAATTTTTAATACCATCTCAATAGATTCTCAAGTAGTGTCTTACCAGTACTGTGTTTAGAATCTGACCGTTGCAGCTGTGTTTCACTGTGTGGTAGTTGAACATCTTCCTCTTTCTGATCACAGCCAGAAGAGGGAGAAGCTAAAGACAAGGAGACAAAAGGAAAGGAAACTGAAGCTGAAGATGACAACCTTCTACAGATGGATGATGTTCTCTTCCTGGAAGACAACGAGGAGGACTTTGGTGAGGAAACATGACCCAAACTTGGGACTTCAGAAGAATGAGAGGGATGAGAATTTTATAATTTCATACTATAAAGTTATGAAAGGCAAAGATAAGATAGAGATAGGAAAGTTGTTTCCACTGGTAAGTAAGATTAAAACTACGTTTTAAAGATTGAGGGAAATAGATTCAGGTTGGAGGTGAGGAGAAACTACTTTTCCCAGAGAGTGGTGAATCTGTTGAATTCTCTGCCCAGGGAAGCAGTGGATGCTACCACATTAAAGATGGGGAAGCTTTAGAGAGAGTGCAGAGGAGATTGATCAGGGTGCTGCCTGGATTAAAGAGCATGTCTTGTGTGGAAAGACTAAACGAGCTATCTTTGAAGTGAAGGAGGAATGGGGTGACTTGATACGGATGTTGCGGCATTGATGAAGTGGGTAGTCATGAGACTTTTTCCCAGGTTGGAAATGGGTAATACAAGGGGGTGTAACTTTAAGGTGATTGGAGGAAAGTATGAGAGAGATTTCAGATGTAAGTTTTTTTTTATATGGAGAGTGGTGCACTGTCAGTGGTGGTGGTAGAGGCAGGTACGTTAAGGACATTTAAGAGACATTTAGATAGGAACATTGATAAAAGAAAACCACAGGTCTATGTGGGCGGGGTCAGCTAGATTGGTCTTGGAGCAGTTTAAAAGGTTGGCACATTGTGGGCCAAAGGGCCTGTACTGTTTAATGTCCTAAGTATATTTAAGACACAGAATGAATTTTGTGTGGCAGGGGAATTAAAGGTTAAGGGGAAAAAGCAGGCAGGTTGGTGGAGCTGAATCCACAGCCAGATAAGCTGTGATCTTATTGAATGTCGGAAGAGGCTCGACAGTGCAGATGGCCTATTCCTGATCTCATTTCTTATGTTCTAAACACTATACAACAGGCTAGTTTCTGCTGGACAGCTTCCTAGCCCAATGGAGCCGTGCTTATAACATGGTGTTTGCTTGTTCTGTGGGTGTTTTGTTTCCACACACACACACTCCTCCCCCACCAAAACCTTGGGGCAACGTTTTACCTTGCAGTGACATAATAAGTGTTTATAACTTGCCCCATAACGATACGAGAAAGGCTCATGTAAAAGTATGAGGTAGCCAAAAAACTGCAGTTTACAGAATACTGCGAGTGCAATATTCCTCCTCGTCGTACTCCTCCTCATCCTCTACTGCTCACCCGTTCTGTGTACTCTAACCTGTGTTGTGTTGTCCTGTACTGTGTACTCTAACCTGTGTTGTCCTGTACTGTGTACTGTAGCCTGTGTTGTCCTGTACTGTGTACCTAGCCTGTGTTGTCCTGTACTGTGTACTCTAACCTGTGTTGTCCTGTACTGTGTACTGTAGCCTGTGTTGTCCTGTACTGTGTACCTAGCCTGTGTTGTCCTGTACTGTGTACTCTAACCTATGTTATCCTGTACCGTGTACCTAGCCTGTGTTGCCTGTACTGTGTACTCTAACCTGTGTTGTCCTGTACCGTGTACCTAGCCTGTGTTGCCTGTACTGTGTACTCTAACCTGTGTTGTCGTGTACTGTGTACTCTAATCTGTGCTGTCCTATACTGTGTACCTAGCCTGTGCCTTTTCTGTTTTGGGCACATGGACAGGAGGAAAGAGGAAATTCTACTCACTATCTAATCCAAGATGTACCTATCCTGGGAGCGTTTGATGGGATAAATTACTTATTTTAAGCTGTTCACACTCCTCCCTTCCCCTTCCCCTGCACCTCAGGACTTTGTGACGATGTCCAGTTTTGCTTGCTGCAGGTATCTCCAATGCTGGTGAAAAGAAGCAAAATGAGAAAAGCACAGAGGCTGAGAGTGCATCTGCTAAAGAAACGGTGAGGAGAGTGTGGTGTGCTGATATACAGATGGTTGAGGAAGCAGGGGCCTGGGCTGGTTTTGGTACTGTATCGGATGAGGTGTGAAGGAGTGACCAGGGTCTGGACATGTCAGTGGGAGGTTCTGGTATCTGAGTGAACTGTAATCACAGCCTGTGCAGCAGCTGGTTAGGGGTATGGTGACTCTGCATACTGGTGCCGGTGGAGGGGGAGGGTCTGTCTTGGGGCACCACTTGTAGGCATGCTGCCTCACAGTGCCAAAGACACTTAATCCTCCTCCTGGTGCTGCTTGTGAAGTTTGCACATTCTCCCTGTGATTTCCTCCCACATCCCACATAATGGCAGGTTAGAGGTCATTGGCTACTTGAACTCCCTCAATATTCCCATAAGACAGGAGCAGATTTGAGTCATTCAGCCCAGCGAATCTGCTCTGCTATTCAATCATCGCTGATTTACTTTCCCTCTCAGCCCATTCTCTGCAACCTTTGACACCCTGTCTAATCAAGGACCTGTCAACTCCCAGATTCTACCAGTCCCACACACACACATCACCTAATCTTAGTGTGTGGGTGAGTAAGGGATGGGAATGTGGGGAGAATCAAAACTGAAGTTAGTGTAAAGATTCATGTTATTTGTCGTGCGTACAGTGAAATGCGTTGTTTGCATCAAGTGAGTGAGAATTGTGCTGGGGGCAGCCCACAGGTGTCGTCAGTCTTGTGGCACCAACATAGCATGTCCACAACTCACTGATCCTAACCCTTGCGCCTTTGGGCTGTGGGAGGAAACTCGTGTGGTCGTGGGGAAAACGTTCAGAACTCCTTACAGACAGTGACAGGAATCAAACTGTGAGCGGTGATTGCACTAACCTTTACGCAGTTGGGATCAGTGTAAGTTAATGATGGACGTCCAGAATAGGCTGAATGGCCTATTTCTGAGTCTGATGGAGAATGCAGGGCGCAGCACAGCACGACTGAATGGCACAGGAGACTTTCAGTAAGAGTGGGTGGGGGGGGGTAGCGCAGGTGTTGGCTTTTTCGCTAGGACAGTAATAACTGTTTTCTCTCTTTCTCTCTCTCTCTGTTAACTGTAGCAGGAAAAGGAAGTCGCCCAGGTGGTGTCGTTGCGCAAGGATGTGCTGCTCGCCTTTGTTTACTTCGACCGTAATCTGTGTAACTACCTGATGGAGAAGGATTTAGAGTTGATCCTCAGCACCCTGGGGCTGCACGTAACCAGAGCCCAGGTACCCCGGCTTCAACCAGCTGGACTCCGCTCCATCTATCACACTTCTTGGTCCTGTCACTGACTGTAGCCCCAGCCCCTTCACCCCCTGACTCCTGATTAGATTCATTTATTTACCAGATGTACATCGAACAGACAGTAAAATGTGTCGTATGTGTTAACGGCCAACACACCCAGAAGCGTGCTGAGGCAGCCCACAAGTGTTGGCACACATTCCAGCATCATTCCAACATGCCCACAATATTCAGCAAACCAGCACAAGCAGCAGCAAAACCAACAGCAGGAAGACAAGCCCCTGAGACTGAACTTTAACTCTGAGTGGTTCCACGTCTACACAGAGCCTCTGAATTCGACATACACTTAAATTCAGCCAGGTCAAGGCTGTGAGCTCTTGATATTCCAGACAGGTTTTGATCCTGGGTTATGGTTGGGTAATGTTGTTACACTTGGATTGCAGCAGCTTTGCCTCCAGGGCACAAAAGCCTTTTAAACAGCTATGACAGGTTTCTGATTTGATCCCTAAGACCATAAGATAAAGGAGCAGAATTAGGCCATCTGGCTCCGCTATTTCATCATGACTGATCCATTTTTTCTCTCAGCCTCAATCTCCTGCCTGTTCCCTGTATCTGTTAATGCCCTGACCAATCAAGAATCTATCAACCTTTGTTTTGTATACACTTGAAGACTTGGTCTCCACTGATGCCTGTGGCAATCAGTTCCACAGATTCACCACTCTCTGGCTAAAGAAATTCTTCTGTGTGTCTGTTCTAAAAGGGTGCCCCTCTATTCTGAGGCTAAGTCCTCTGGTCCTAGATTCTCCCACCATGGGAAATACCTCTCCACATCAACTCTTATCAAGGCCTTTCACCATTCGATAGGTTTCAATTAGGTCTGAGAGATTCCCAATGGAGCAGGAGAGGAAATTATCTAACAGTCATATTTCCCAACAAGGGCATTGGTCAGACCACACTTGGAATATTATGAGTAGTTTTCCTTATCTAAGAAAAGATGTGCTGGTATTGAAGAGGGTCCAGAGCAGGTTCATAAGAATGATTCCAGGCATGAAAGAGTTAATGTATGAGGAGCATTTGGTTCTGGGGGATCTTATAGAATTCTATCGAATGTTGAAAGACCCGGATAGAGTGGATGTGGAGAGGATGTTTCCAGTAGTGGGTGAGTCTAGGACCAGAGGGCACAGCCTCAGAAAAGAACAACAATCCTTTAGAATAGAGATGAGAAGGGACATTTTTTAGCCAGAGAGTAGTGAATTTGTGGAGGACAATTTATCAGGTATATTTAAAGCAGAGTTTGATAGGTTCTTGGTCAGGGTCTCAAAGGATGCCAGGAAGAGGCAGGAGGATGGTTTTGAGAGGGATAATAAATCTGCCTTGATTGGATAACTGAACAGATCCAATAGGCCAATGGCTTAATTCTACTTCTATGTCTAATGGTCATTATGACTAAAGCTGTGTGACTCCACAGTAATCGGTAAAAAGGAGTTTGTTCACTGAAGCCCCAGCTCAACATGGCCTTTCCTTGCTTTACAGATAAAGCAGTTGCTGGGGAAAGTGTGCTCCCAGAACATGTGCCTGTATCGGAACCTTACAGATGGCTGTGAAGGGGATCTGGTTAAAATGGAGGATAAAAGTCTTGTGACAGAAGACATGGTGCTGGGTGAGTCAGAGTGTGTGTGTGGGGAGGAGCTGACTGACTCCTTCATTACTGAATGGTCCATGAAACGTTACCTCATCAGCGCAAGAGGTGCTGCAGATACTGGAAATCTTGATCAACACACACAAAACACTGGAGCATCTCAGCAGGTCAGGCAGCGTCTGTGGAGGGGAATAAACAGTCAATGTTTCAGGCCAGGACTCTTCATCACTCAGCAGGGTCTTGACCTGGGATGGTGACTGTTGATTTCCATAGATGCTGCCTGACCTGAGTGCCTCCACCATTTTGTGTATTCATCTTTTGCACTATTTATTTGTGTAACTTGCAGTAATTTTTTATGCCTTGCACTGTATTGCTGCCACAAAATAGCAGATTTCAGGGCGTGAATCAGTGAATCAATATGATTGCTGTTCCAGTGTTGCCCTGGGTCAACATAGAGTGGAAACTACTACTGGCCCCCATAGCATCATCTCCGATCGTGAGATGCCAGTGTTAACCATTGCCTGTAAATTAGCAAACATGGCAGACGCATCTACTGGGTCCATCAGAGATATAATGATCCTGTGGTTCAAAAATAGCAGAATCCACCTTGGTGATAAAACGTATCAACTCCTGCCTGAGAAGTGACTTGGGTCCACTTCAGCTTGCCTACCAGAGCAACAGGTGCACAGCAGCTGCTCCCTCGTTGGCTTTTCACTCAACCCTGGAATATCTGGGCAGCAGTGCTGCTCTTTATCGACTATGGCTCAGCATTGAGTATTATTATCCCCTCAGTTAATCAATAAGCTTCAACACCTTGGCCTCAATACCTACTTGTGCAATTGGATCCCCAATTTTGTCACTTGCGGACACTGGTCAGTTCGGATTGGCAACAGCATCTCTCCCACAATCTCCAACAGCACAGGTGCAGCACAAGTCTGTGTGCTTAGCTCCCTGCTCTACTAGCTTTACCTTAAAAAAAAAGTAGTGGAATCAGCCCAGGCCAATACGGGTAAAGCCCTCCCCACTGTTGAGCGCATCTACATGAAGCGGCGTCGATTATTACAGACCCCCACCACCCAGGTCATGCTCTCTGCTCACTGCTGCCATCAGGAAGAAGATACAGAAACCTCAGGCTTTTGAACCAATGGCGATAACTTCATTCAACTTCACTTGCCCCATCATTGAAACGTTTCAGGGGCTCTTCAGCTCATGCACTCGATATTTATTGCTTATTTATTATTATTATTTATTTTTGTATTTGCACAGCTTGTTCTCTTTTGCAGACTGATTGAACACCCAAGTCATTGCGATCTTTCATTGATTCTAATTTAGATTTATTGAGTGTACCTGTAAGAAAATGAATCTCAGGGTTGTATATGGTGACATACAGTGCCTATAAAAAAAATTTCTCCCCTGGAAATTTTCATGTTTCATTGTTTTACAATGTTGAATCACAGTGGCTTTTTAAGACTTTTTAATTTGGCTTTTTCACACTGGTCATCAGAAAAGACTCTTCCGTGTCAAAGTGAAAACAAATTTCTACAAATTGGTCTAAATTTATTACAATTTTAAACACAAAATAATTGATTTCACAGTTACTCACTCCCTTCAAGTAAGTGTTTAGTAGATGCACCTCAGGTCCTTGTGGATGGGGGAGGGGTCTCTATCAGCTTTGCACATCTGAACACTGCAACTTTTCCTCATTCTCCTTTTCAAAACTCTTCAAGCTCTGTCAGATTGCATGGGGATCGTGAGTGAACAGCCCTTTTCAAGTCCAGACACATATTCTCAATTGGATTGAGAACTGGACTTTGACTTGGCTGTTCCAGGACATTAACTTTGTTATTCTTGTGCCTTTCCTGTGCTTTGGTTTTATGCTGGAAACCAAAGATCATTGTTTTGCTGGAAAACAAATCTTCCAAGTTTAAGTTCTCTTGCAGATTGCATCAGGTTTTCTTCCAGGATTTCCCTGTATCGTCACAAGCCTTCCAGGGCCTGATGCAGTGAAGCATCCCCACAGCATGATGCAGCTACCAACATGTTTCATGGTAGGGATGGTGTGTTTTTGATGATGAGTGGTGTTTGGCTTACACCAAACATAGAGTTTAGTCTGACCATAGAACCTTCCAGCTCCCAGCTACCTTCTGGCAAACTCTAGCTGAGATTCCATGGGAGTCTCTTCAACAGTGGCTTTTTCTCCTGTAAAGCTGCAACTGGTGAAACAAACAGGCAACAGTTGTTGTATGCATAGTCTCTCCCATCTCAGCCACTGAAGCTTGTAACTGCTCCAGAATTGTCATAGATCTCTTGGTGGTGTCCCTCACTAGTCCCCTTCTTGTTTGGTCACTCAGCTTTTGAGGGTGGCCTGCTGTAGGCAAGTGTACAGCTGTGCCATATTCTTTCCATTTCTTGATAATTGACTTAACTATACTCCAAGGCATATTCAATGACTTGGAAATTTTCTTGTGTCCGTTTCCTGACTTGTGCTTTTCAGTAATCTTATCGCAGAGTTGCTTGGAGTGATCTTTTGTCTTCATGGTGTAGTTTTTGCTAGGGTACTGACTCACCAGTAGTTGGACCTTCCAGATACAGGTGTATTTTTACTACAATCAATTGAAACACCTTGATCTCCATTTAACTAATTATTGGACTTCTAAAACTAATGATGATTTGGTGTGTCATATTAAAGGGAGTGAATACTTATGCAATCAATTTTATTTTGCATTTTATGTTTGTAATTGATTTGGATCACTTTGTAGAGATCTGTTTTCATTTTGACAGGAAAGGGTCTTTTTCTTTCGGTCAGTGTCGAAAAAACCAAATTAAATCCACTGTGATCAAATGTTGTAAAACAATAAAACATGAAAATTTCCAAGGGGGTCGAATACTTACTATAGACACCATTACTTTATAATAAATTTACTGTGATCTTCTGTACTATTGCTTTTGTTCATTGAAAATTTGCACCCTTTGGTAATATTTGGAGGGATATCTTAGTAATATTGTATGAATGGTGGGTGCAGTTGAAAATCCGTGGCTGTTGGGTGACTGTGACATACCTTTTCCGCACTTTTGCAACTCTTGCCAGTTGGGTTAGGAATTCTGGCTGGATTTATGTCAGTGCAACTCTGTCACCGGCTTCATCTCACCTCTGCCCCCCACCCTTACTCTCCTGCCTCCCAATACCTTTCTGACGAGATGGGTTTTCTATTGCTATCCTCCCTCAGGTAACCAGCATCTTCTGCCAACAAACGCCAATGTCATAGCAATCAAGCCCCGAACTCGGTCTGGAGATGGCAGCCTTGTCGAGCATAATGGCAACATGGTCAACGTTGGAAACCTAATCCAGAAACTGGAGCGGGATGAGAGAAACCGTGCTGACATGGAAATAAAGCTGCGCACTGTGGAGAGCCAGCTGGGTAAGAGTCGTGGCTGGTGTGGTGTGGTTCCACTTTATTAGATTTGTGAATGATGCTTGGATAGGAAACAGGTGATTGAGATCAAGATCTGGAGGTTTGATGTGGGCAGGTTGGAGTTGAAAGTTGAGAGGGTCTATATTTATTTATTATAGGACTTCCCAGTTCTTCACGCCATATTGCCCCAGCCCAGCAACCCCAAGACCCCGATTAACCCCAACCTAATCACAGGACAATTGACGATGACCGGTTAACCTTCCCAGTACATCTTTGGACTGTGGAAGGAAACTGGAGCACTCAGGGAAACCCCGCCCCCCCCCCCTTGCATTCCATGGGGAGGTCGCTCAGAGACTTCTACAGAACGGTGTCAGAATAGGACTCTGAACTCCGGAACACCATGGGCTATAAAAGCTCTGTGCTGTGCTACCATAGCACGTAGGAAGGGGGTTTAAAATTGAATTGAACCGGTAATGCATACATGTTCTCCTTTCCCTCGCCATTCAGTGACCTCGTGTGTCTGTTGTTTTGTAGGCAGTGACAGCATGTAGTATAGCAATTAACATAATGATCAGTGTCCAGCACAGTGAAGGACAGGGCTTGGTGAGGGGAGTGGATCTGGTATGGGGGAGGAGGGGGTTGTGGATTACAGGCAGTGTCCAGCATTGCACTGGGATTGTCCAGACTGTACAAGATGGATCAGAGTGCAGCCAGTGTCTGGTCTGTGTTGGATGCTCATGCTTTTAAAATCACAAGGTTCTTCAGAAGTGAAGAATGAGGCATAAAAATTGTTGCTTACAATCATTAAACGTTACAAGAGCAATGATGAAGAGGCATCAAGAGAACAAAGAAAAATTAAACTGTAAAGTGTGGTCACTTCTTACTAAGATGAGAATTTTTTTTTAAAATCCAGTGATAATTAACCTTTAAAGTAGGCAGATTCATGACGCGTGGCATCTGCTACAGAAAACGGAGAAATTTCTTAAAATACAGAAGGAACTGCTAGAATTGTTGGAAAATTCACTGCACAATTATATGTATATAGGTGATTATATAAAATAAGCAAGCATAGGGATGTTAACCCTCAGGAAAAATAACCATCCTGCACCCTAATCCAACGCTGGCAAAGAATGGAGCATGGGCAGTGTGGTGAATATGGTATATGGGCAGAGAGCAGCACTGGAAGGGGCAGGGTATGGGTGTTTGAAGTGTAAAGGGATGGGGTACAGTGTCCAGTGTGGGGAGGGTTCTTGGTGGCGTTGGGCGAGGACTGATGGTCTTTGGACTATCTTCTCCTGCAGCTGAAGCTATGGGGAAAGTGTCCTCGAACGACACTGTGAACAAATCCTTGACTTCCAAGATAGAGGAGATGCAGAAGCAGGTGTCCGAGCTGGAGGATCGGGTCAAACAGGCCGAGAAACTGAAGATCTTCTACGAGCTGCGTCTCCAGGACAACACCAGGAATCTCAACTCCATGCTGGAGGAGATTCAGCGCATCATCAAGAAGGTAGAGTGCTCAATAATTACCAGAGATATCACGTATCACCTTCCCCATCCACTGTCCCCACCTCTCCTCCAAATGCTTCAACTGATTACATGCCCACACTCCCCGGATCTTTGTCCGGCCCTACCCTGAGGTGCAGTTGACCCAGGTATAATTTGATTAACAAATATTTAATGTTGGTTTTTTTTTTGCTACAATGAATCATACATCATGGGATGTGTCATATTTATTTAATTTAGTCATACAATGCAGAAGATGCCCTTCAAGCTGCACAGCCCAGCAACCTCCAATTTAACCCCAAACTAATGACAGGACAATTTACATGACCTACTAACGGGAACGTCTTTGGACTGTGGGAGGAAACCGGATGGTCCGGAGAAAACCCCACATTGTACAGGTTGAACTTCCGAACTCCTCATGGATGACATTGGAATTGAAGCTGTAAATAGCACGGCACTACTCTAGCACCTGATATTAATTTAGCAATATAGTGTGGAATGGGCTCCTCTGGCCACACCACAGCTCCGATTAATAGTGAACAATTAACCTACCCGCTGTGGGAGGAATCTGGAGCACCCAGGGAAACCCCACGCATTCCATGAGGAGGACGTACAGAGACTTCTCACAGAACCGCACCAGAATTACACTCCAAAATCCAGAATGCCCAGAGCTGTGGCACCCAATATGGGAAATAACACACCGACCCTGCGGGGTGGTAGCTTAGTGTTAATTCTATTACAGGTTAATGCTGCTACCTGAATTTCATTCCCTGCTCTATAAGGAGTTTGTACCTTCTCCCTGTAACTGTGTGGGTTTCCTCTGGATGCTCTGTTTCCTCCCACCTTCCAAAGATGTACGCTTTAATAGGTTTTTTTGGTCATGGGTTTAATTGGGGTCGTTGGGCAAGAAGGCCATGTTACTGTGCGGTATCTCTAAATTTAAATCATCATATGACAGAATCCCATTGTGCATTTCACTCAACTTCAATTTACAACATTTTGTCTGATGAAGGAAGTGTTTTCCAGTAATGCATACTTTCCCTCGTTTGAGGAATGGATGGGCTGAGGTGTGTTGTGGGGATCCAGGCTCTGTCCTTGAGACCGACAGGTAGTGTAGGAGAGAGTCATTGTTCCCTGTGCCTGTGCCCATGCCCATGTTGGTGTCTCCATGCCAGGACCTCTTTCACATTCGGTCCTCCTTTGGGATTGTGTGTGGGTGTGGGCCCTTTTGTGCAAAGGTGGCTTCCTCTGCAGCGTTTGGTCTCTGGCACGGATTCTGTGCAGGTGTGTGGGGGAACGCCTTGAGATGAAGGGTTTGTGTTTGGGGTTCTCGAGGCTTCTTTGTTGTCCAAGTAAAGCTGAGCTCTGTACAGTTGCAGTAGACAACGAGCATCCTGTGATGAAATCAGTGAAACTCCCTGCTTCTCTGGATAGCCCCCACCATTCAGGCCATGTCTTCTTCTCGTTACGACCATCAGGCAGGAGGTAGAGAAACCTTGGGTCCCGCACCACCAGGTTCAGGAACAGTTATTGCCCTACAACCATCAGGCTCTTGAACCAGTGTGAATAACTTCACTCAACACAACTCTGACCTGATTCCACAACCTACAGACTCACTTTTAAGGATCCTACAACTCATGTTCTCAGTATTATTATTTTTATTTACATGATGTGTCTTCTCAAAACTGATCAATAACCTTGGCTTCACTATCTCCTTGTGCATTTGGATCCTTGATTTCCTCACTTGTAGACCTCAGTCAGTTCAAAATGGCAACATCTCCTCCACATTCCTCATCAGCACAGGTGCACCACAAGGCTGTGTGCTTAGTCCCCTGCTCTATTCACTTTACACATATGATTGTAGTTTAGCACAGCTCACAGTTTGCTGATATCACTGTTGTAGTCTGAATCAAAGGTGGTGACGAATCAGCATATAAGAGGGAGATTGATAATCTGGCTGCGTGGTGCCACAATAACCTCTTACTCAATGTCAGCAAAACCAAGGAGCTGGCTATTGACTTTAGAAGGAGGTCGCTGAGCCAGTCCTCATTGGGGGAATCAGAAGTGAAGACGGTCAGCTTTGACAAACTTCTATAGATGTGTAGTGGAGAGTATATTGACTTGTTGCATCACAGCCTGCTACAGAAACATGGTCTCTTCATGTTCCTGATCCAGGCCATGGTCTCTCCTCATTGCTGCCGTCAGGAAGGAGGTACAGGACCCTCAGGAACAGTTACTACCCCTTAACCATCAGACCTTTGACCCAGTGGGGGTAACTTCATTCAACTTCACTTGTTCCCACAACCTATGGACTCACTTTCCAGGACTCTTCATCTCATGTTCTCATTACATATTGCTTATGTATGTTTGTATTTGCACAGTTTCTTGTCTTTTTCAGGTTGGTTGTTTGTCTTTCATTGATTCTATTGTGCTTGGATTTACTGAGTACGCCTGCAAGGGTACGAATCTCAGGGTTGTATTTGGAGACATATACTGTATGTACTTTGAAAATAAATGTACCTTGACTTTTCTTTTTCAGAATAATGCTTTGACAGAGAAGGACAAATGAGGAGGCGCTGGTGACCGAAAGAGGAAATCCCTGATAGAATCCATTCACTTCCCACCAGATGTAGTGACCTGTGTGAACCCTTGCTTTCCTTATCCTAACAAACACAAAGTGTCTCAACCTGCAACTTTATCAAAGTGTGCTGTTTGATTTCTGCGTCGGCCTGTGCACTGTATCCAGGATGTACAATTGAGGAGCAGCGATTGATGTGTGTATTGGTGTAACCATCCATGTCTAAGCCACATCCTCAGTAGGGCGTGCTCTCTCCCCAAACCCCTGCCCGTCACCCCTGTTAGTATTCTGGCAAACCTGGCCAAGTACGGCCCCTTCCCCTCTCCATCGCAATGTGCCGGCCTGCTGGAGCGCACCATTCCTTGCACAGACTACTGATGGCTGTGGGATCATTCATGGGACACACCCTGTTCCAGTTCTTCCTGAGATTGAGGTCTGTGGGAATGGATCCCACTGCCCCTCCCCCCCCCCTTTAGATGCCTTCTTTCTGGACCTTTGACCACCCCCACCCTTCTGTCAGGATGTCAGTGTTTACAGTATAAAGGTTCTTCATTTTTAAAACTTACGGAGTGTCTTGTGCCTTTTATTCCTTGTCTTGTCGATCTTTACTAAGAATATTATGGGCACCTTCCTACACCCCTCTCTCCCCTTTTGCATAGTTGAGGAGGGTATTTCACCGGCCTTTTCTCTGAAAGAGGCTTCATAGTCATCACATGTGTATTGAAACATACGGTGAGGTGCCTCATTTGCATAACAGCCAACACTGACTAAGGGGCAGCTCCAAGTATTCTTGCATATTCTGCACCAATATATCATGCCCACAATGTTCCGTAAAACAACAAAACAGACCCTCTCCTGCTCACAGACAGACAGGCCTCCAGCACTAGAACAGGCTGCCTCTGGTTCCCAAACTCAGACATGGGGCCTCCAATTCTCAGATGCAGACATTAGGGCTCTGACCTCCAGACTAACTGTCAGGGGCTTGCCAAGCTTCAACCTTCAGCTTTGTGCTCAAAGCTTCACTGACATCTGGCTAGCAATCCCAGGACTTGCTGATCATGCAGTCCTCAATCACCAGATCTTCACAGACCTCTAACCCCGGTGACGTGGGGGGTGACACTGTCCCTCTTGCCTCCTGCCCATGCAGACCCACTGACCTTGAGATTATTGATCTCAGCGCCATGGGATCCCCAGCCTTTGGCCACAAGGTGCTCCAATGTGGCCTCCAAAACCCGGTTAATTTTATTTACCGCTGCTGACCTCTAATTCCCTACACTGTCCCTACCATCCCTATGAACCATAAAAAAGAAAGTCACTTCTGTGCCACACTGTGGATGGACACCGTAGCCATCTTCACTGGCTGCACCTGTTTTCAGAGCTTCCTGGAGCCCCTGTCACCACCCGTCTGGCAGGTTCTGGACACAGCAGAGACTGCCATACATTGAGCTAGTGATGTCTGCAGCTACGTGCATGGGAGCACAGAGTTCTGTCACTGTTAATGCAAAAATATATATGTCTTTCATATAATGCATTAATTTGTTTTGTGATCTTTCAACAGAAGCACGGCAGCATAATGCTGGCCACCCCGTGTTCAATTCCTTCCACTGTAAGGAGTTTGTATGTTTCCCCTGTGACTGTAGGGTATCTTCTGGGTACTCCTGTTTCCAGGGTTAATTGGTCATATGTCACATACTTGTTAAAATGGAACGGCTTGTTACTTTGCTCCTTCTCTATAAGAATAAATAAATAGCTCGAAGGAGAATTAGTGAGACTTTAGAAATCTGAAACATTGAGTATATCGCCTCCCTAAAGGTAGTAATGAGAAGAGGACATGTCCTGGAGGGCAGGGGTCCTTCATGATGGATACTGCCTTTTGAAGGTGTCCTCGGTGAGGAGAGTTGTACCTGGATGGGTTTACAACCCTCTGCAGCCTCTCAATCCCGTGTACTGGAGGGTCCATACCAGGTGGTGATGCAACTAATTAGGATGCTCTTCACAGAGAGGTTGATAGTCTTTGGTGACATAACCAAATCTCAAAACTTTTAATGAACTATAACCACTGGCATGCTGCCTTCATCATATCAACACATTGGCCCCAGGATAGATGCTCAGAGTTGTTGACACACAGGAACTTGAAGCTGCTCACACTTTCCACAGCTGACCCCTTGATGAGGACTGATGTGTTTCCCCCAACTTCCCCTTCCTGAAGTCCATAATCAGTTACTTGGATGTTCACTGCAAGGTTATTGTGATACCACTGAACAGTTATCTGATTCCCAAAAGTCTCCTCTTCTCCATCCAAGATTCTGCTGATAGCAGAAACATCATCGGTGAATATATAGATGGTGTTTCCATTGTGCCTTGCACAAACATGGGTGTAGCGAGTAGAGCAGAAAGCGAAGCACACATTCATGAGGTACGCTGGTGTTCATGGTCAGCAAGATGTTTTTACTGATCCCTACTAACCTGATGAAGTCAAAGATCAATTTTTTATATAAAAATAAACTCAAAACATTATCAGAATAAACCTTGCAATATCTTTTCATTGTTATGTACATAATGTGTTAAGTGGTATATATATTTAATTAAGACGGACAAGACTTGCTACTCGTTCTGTAGCCAGAGGCCAGTGAATCTAGAATTTATTGACACAGGTGGCTGTGGAGGCCAAATCATTGGGAGTACTTAAGGACTGGTTGAAAGATTCTTGAGCAAGAGTGTCAAAAGGTTATGGGGAGAAGGCAGGTGAATGGGGTTGAGAGGTATAATAAATCAGCCGTATGGAATAGTGTTTTTGGTGCACTAAGGGGCTTCCTCACCCAACCCAGCCCAATCGTGGAAGAATTCTACATTCTGGTTCTTCCCTGCCAAGTTCTTGCGGTGGCTGCACCAAGCTTCCGCCTGTACTCTGCAACTGGTGACGTGCCAGACGGCAGCATTGCTTTACGGACGTGTCCATGTGCTGCACCGACAAATTTAGGATAGGCAAAAGGCAAGGCTCCAGGGGCTGCACACTGTGGTCAACAATACCTGAAGTGCAGTTAAAATAAAGTAGTTCCGGTCACAATTACAACACAAAGCGCAGGAGGAACTCGGGATGTCCTGAGTAAACGGTTAACGTTTCGGGCCTAGTAGGCTCTTGACATTGCCGAGTTCCTCCAGCATTTGCGGCATCAGCAGACTTCCATCGCGTTTCTGCTAACCACTTAGCAGCTGGAAAGTACACAGTACTTGAGCAAAGTTCCCGGTTACTCTGCCAACACATCCGACTCTGAAGTCCAATTTGACTGTGCTAATAAAGATTACGTGGACGATGGGAAAGATATATAAACTTTAACAGAGTCAATATGGAAAAGCTGTTCCACTTTACACTGAGGTCAGAGACTTGAAGGAGACTAGCCAAAAAATTTTTTAAAAAAAACTGGTTTTGCCCAAGGAGGTAATTACCATGAGTTCTTCGTGGCGGAAGATTTCAGTGTAGTGTCGTTCCATTCCCGTGACATGCAAAAATGATTCCGGAGATGAGAGGGTTACTATGAGCAGAGATGGGGGAATATGCTCACTAGAATTCAGAAGAATTGAAGGGATCTTATAAGATTACGAAAGGGATATACAAGATATAGGCAGAATAGTTCCCCCCCCCCCCCCACCGGAGTCCCATATGTTCTCTTAAGGGGTTGTCTGTTGGTGTGTCCTCGTTTAAGTGTAGAGGGAGATCCAGGATCATATATTCTAGTGATGTGAGTAAGAGTAAGTGGTAGATTCAGGGGACTAGACTTAGAACGGAGGTGAGCAGAAACCGCTTTTCCCAGAGATTAATGAATCTGTGGAATTCTCTACCCAGGGAAGCTGTAGGAGACACCTTATCAAATACATCTAATCCACAGTTCGATTGATTTTTGCATAGCAGGAGAATTGCAGGTTCTGGGGGAAAGGCTGCTAACGGGAGCTGAGGCCAACGCCAGATCTACCCTGGTTTTATGAATGGAGGAGCAGGTTCAGGGGGCCAGGTGCCCTTAGTTCGCATGTTGGGCAGGAGTAATTAACGAGACCACGGCCGATCTGATTGTAGCTCCAAACCTGCACCTTACCAGCTCTCGGTACTCTTTCACCCAACACCGATATCAAGTATCTACCAAAGCCTTCCTTAAAAGTATTCAGATGTGAGACCGAGAGATCGACAAACCCTCAGAGGAAAATAAAGCTTTATCCCTGTATGAAGTGACCTTTATTTATAGATCTTTCCACAAGGGGATAACGTGACCTCTCCCCATCTCCTGTCAAGAGCTCACGGATATGTTATCATTCAATGGTGACAATAAGCCTTTCTGGTGCCGCGCCCGCTCCCGCCAACAATCTGTAAACCTCACCCTGTAGAACCTATCACTTGCCAGCTTGTACTCCTTCTCCCATTCCCACCCCGAGTTTATTAATCTGGCTTTAGTCCTCTTCTAGTCCAGTCCTGATGAAGGGTCTCGCCCCGAAACACCCATAGATGCTGAGTAGCTGCAGTATTGTATACGTGTCCCTCTGGCTTCCAGCATTTGCATAATCGCTTCTGTCTAGAATCTCAAAGTTCAACGTGAATTTATTATCAAAGTATTTACATATTGCTCTCAGTTTCATTTCCCTGCAGACATTTACAAGAAAAACAATTAGAATTTTATGAACAAACTACATAAACCGATGGGCTGCCAAACAACTGTGTAAAAGACGACACACCGAAAATTAAAAATAAATAATACCCAGAACAGGATTTGTAAAGGGTGTTGAAGGTGAGGCTGCAGGTTATGGAATCATTTCAGAGTTGTAGCAAAGGAAGTTATCCACACTGCTCCAAGAGCCTAATGGCTCATGAACTTGATGTTAGACTGTGACTGCTGTACCTCCTTCCTGATGGCAGCAGCAAGAAGAGAGCATGGGCTGGGTGGCGGCGGAGGCTCAAAGAAATTTTGTTATCAAAGTACACACACGCTCTTGGCTCCATCCCTCCCCCTCCTGTCGTCTTCTATCATTTTGGATCTCCCCCTCCCACTTTCAAATCTTTTACTAGCTCTTCCTTCAGTTAGTCCTGACGAAGGGTCTCGGCCCGAAACATCGACTGTACCTCTTCCTACAGATGCTGCCTGGCCTGCTGCGTTCACCAGCAACTTTGTGTATTGCACACGTCCCCGAGATTCATTTTCTCGCGGGCATTCACAGGAAACAATAGAATCACTGGAAGACTGCCCCAAGGGAATGAACAAGTGTGCAAAAGTCAAACTGCAAATACAAAAAGGTGACAATAATTCCTGACGGTGGGTACGCCCTTACGGATGTGCTTAATGGCTTTTCCTAGGATGCTCTGTGTTGTATCCGCGACTTTCGGCGGCCTTTTCTGTTCCTGGACATTGGTGTTTCCATACTCGACCGTGATGCAACCAGTTAGGATACTCTCCACTGTACATCTACAGGCGCCTGTCAAGGGGGGGGGGGGGCAGAGAGACTACTCTTCCCAGCTGCTGTCCGCATATGCTTCAAATCAGCCACCATCATCCGTGTACCAAAGAACTCGACACCTTCGGATCTTACCCACTGCCGCTCGATGGCATTGACGCCAATTGCCACGAACGGTGCATAGAAAGATTCCATTCCTGTCAGCCTGGACACCCAGCAATATGCTTATCGCTTAATGACAGTTGCCAAGCATCTGCCATGCACTTGGCTGCCAGGTGTGGGTAAGCGTAAGCGCACCCGACGAGGGCCACCAGACAGACGGCGAGCCGCAACAGCAGTTAGTGCAAAGGGATTTTATTCAGTGCCAGGTGAAAAAAACAAAAGCTGCCTAGAAGTTGTGAAGAAAAAAGTATTTACGAATAGAGAAATGAAAACATACAAATAAACAGAAACACGAGGAATTCTGCAGATGCTGGAAATTCAAGCAACACATCAAAGTTGCTGGTGAACGCAGCAGGCCAGGCAGCATCTCTAGGAAGAGGTATAGGCCGAGACCCAAAACTTTGTTAGCCCTGATGGAAGGGTCTCGGCCCGAAACGTCGACTATATCTCTTCCTATAGATGCTGCCTGGCCTGCTGCGTTCACCAGCAACTTTCATGTGTCACAAATAAACAGAGGTTTTCTCTACGTCACACTGTCGTTAACTTTCCAATATAGCTATTCACCAGCCGTCAAATCCAATCTCCACACCTCTCTGCAAAGCCAGACTGAGGGTTTAAATCTGTCTGCTCCCATTAATCCCGGCATTATTTCAGAATGCCCTAAACTGTCGCTTGGGTCTTTTGGGGCCGTTCGGCTGTCTACAAACCGATGTCACCAATGAAACTGTTTGGAATGCCTGTGTCTGGGATCCTTATTTTTATGAGTTATGAACTAGTAGAGAACTTTAACTGAAGGGATTGCTTTGATTAGCCAAGCTAGTAATTGTTTTACTGTTGGGCTGTGTAAATGGTGAAAGGGAGGGCAAAGTTGGAGAACAGATCCGTATCATGAAGTATCTGAAAGACAAGCTTATTATATAGAATATAGAGAATGCAATTCTTTTCCCTGCTCCTGTTTATCCAACGGTCCACACTCCAGTCTAGCAACTGGCGGTAATGCACCTAAAACCTGGTTTGCCAACCGCAATAAAACACCACAAGCAGCAAGTTGGAGAACTACTGGGGAAACTTGACCATGGACAGTACGAGGAGGGACTAGCCGGGCAAAGGGGCAAGGTTAGCGGGAGAATTAGCATTGCCAGCCTGCTGTCGCATTCAAACACACCTGGAAAACAAGAACCCTCACTGAATGCCGTTTCTGGATTTCAGTTCAGCATTAGCCTACAGACCTTGGTGAGCAAACTCCTCTGTGCATCTGGGTATTGGACTTCCTAACCAACAGACCTCAGGTAGTGACACTACAAAACCGCTCCACCCTCCCCATTACCCTCAACTTGAGCGCCCCCCGCCCTGGGTGCTGGGCCCACTGCTATATGCTCTACTCACCCGCGGCTGCACAGCCAGGCCCCGAGTTACCAAGTCTGCCGATGGCACGACGGCGGTAGGACTCATCAGCAACAAGATGGCCAGCAGAGAGAGGGGGGGGGGGGGTGGAAACGCTCGAGGCTTGGCCCAGACACACAATCTCTTCCTCAATGTCAATAAGAGGAAGGAGATGGTTGTTGACTTCAGGAGAACTCACACCACTCACTCCCCACCTCTTTACTTTGGCGGCCCAGAAGTTGTTCCTTAAGATTGTTATAGCCGGAGATGGTAATGGAATAAGCTCCCATTACCTATTAAATGCTCCCAATGACGCGCGCCTCAAATAGCCTCTGACAACCAAGTCCAGCTCCTGCCCTTCCCGTGCGGCTTAGCTACTAAAGCCCTAGCGGAACCATTTCTCCTAACCGGAGACGGGTTACTGGCGCTTTAAAACCTGCTGTTCCGGGCAGAGGGGGCTCGTCAGCCGTGGTTAGCAGCTCGTCTAGGAGAAGGAAAACTCTGATCCAATCGCAGACCCAGTACTGTGCACACAGTGATATTAACTGAGTAACACATCCCGAAGTACAAACAAAGTCGGCGTCAAAGTTCAGGCAGAGATCAAAACATCCAGAGAAATCCAAAAATCAGAATCGGGAAACAGGCAGAGTCGACATTCAGATCGACAGAGCACAGATACAAATACTGGAAAGGCTCAAGAAAATTCACTGGCACAATCTGGTAACAAATAGGTGAAAACACAGGACTGAAATACACTGAGCAATAAACAGAGAGGCAGATGATAGGTGGAGCACAATGAGACACAGGTGGCAGCAATACAGGTAATAATGAGAAACAGGTGAGGGACGGAGTACTCAGTAATACAGGGGCCGGAGTAGAGCAGGAGCAGGGACAGGAGCACATGGCAATACAAAACCACAGACTGACAGCTAGGGTGGGGGAAACACACAAAAAGACAGAGCTCAACTGGAGGTATTGACTTGCACCTATACCTGCTGATGGGGAAGGCTTTGGGAGTAAACCCTGAGGGAAAAATCCGGAGCTGGAGTCCCTGACGCAGTCCTACATTGAGTTCAATGCTGACTGACAACTCCTGCAACGCTGCTGGTGCCAAACTGTATCGGTCTCTGCCATTTCTCTGGGTTCATCAGATGTGTGGAGAGGGGGAGCCTGCAACATGGGCACAGCCTGTTTTCCATATCGTACTGCCCAGGCTTGCGTACCTAGACAGCTAGGACACAACATCCATGGTCAACTCTGACCGCCCGTCGCCTCAACCTCAACCACCGTGGAAACTGCGAGCCGTTTCAAACCCCTGGGAGTGAACACCCCACACAACCTCGCATCGTCCCAGAACACATTCTACACCAGCAAAGGAGCTCACCCCACACACCTCTGCGTGTTGAGGAGGATGAGGAGAATTGGACACCCACGCACTTCCACTGATGATGCGTAGAGAACAACGGAACACGCCGCGCGGTACCTAAGGTGCACAGTGGCGGACAGGAAGGGTAGTTACCGAGCACCAGCGCACCTACCATTAAGGACATCTATACGGGAAGGTGCCAAAAAAAAGGGGGTCAGTAACATCACGAAGGGTCCCAGTCACCCTGATCACGTCCCGCTCCCACAAGAGGGAACACTACGGTAGCATCCGCGCCGGGTCGCGGGGAGAAGGCAGGAGAATGGGAGTGAGGGGGATAATAAGTCAGCAGTGATGGAACGGCGGAGCAGAGCTGATGGGCCGAACGGCCTGATTCTGCCGCGTGTTTTACTCGGGATTCTGGTGTCTCTGGCGTGGAGTCCAACCCGGAAAAGTCTTCAGGGAGGTTGAACTTGGAGGCAGAATCCTGGTTTGGTGTCAAAGTGTATTAGAGCACTGCAGGCTAGAATCGGGCCCTTTGGCCCGTCTATTCCGTCCCAACTTGATCGAGGCGCACAAGGTGATAAGAGGCACACATTGAGCAGAGTGCCAGAGACTCCCTCCCAGGACGGAAATGGCTAATTCGAGGTCGCATAAGACGTTCGGAGGAAAGCACAGGCGGAAGTGAGAAGTAAGCTTCTTTTCAGAGAGTGGTGGCTGCGTGATGGTAGAGACAGATAGGTTAATGACATTTAAGAGACTCTTAGATAGGCTCATGGATAGAAGAGAAGCGGAGGGCGATGTGGGAGGGAAGGCTTGGGATGGGTCAATCACACATTCGCAAGGCCTGTGATGTGTCCACTGAGATGAGGCTGAGTACAGGGCTACGGTGGGAACCTTTGTCACATGGTGTGAGCAGAATTATCTGCAGCTTAATGTGAAAAAGACTAAGGAGCTGGTGGTAGACCTGAGGAGAGCTAAGGTACCGGTGACCCCTGTTTCCATCCAGGGGGTCAGTGTGGACATGGTGGAGGATTACAAATACCTGGGATACGAATTGACGATAAACTGGACTGGTCAAAGAACACTGAGGCTGTCTACAAGAAGGGTCAGAGCCGTCTCTATTTCCTGAGGAGATTGAGGTCCTTTAACATCTGCTGGACGATGCTGAGGATGTTCTACGAGTCTGTGGTGGCCAGTCCTATCATGTTTGCTGTTGTGTGCTGGGGTAGCAGGCTGAGGGTAGCAGACACCAACCGAATCAACAAACTCATTCGTAAGGCCAATGATGTTGTGGGGATGGAACTGGACTCTCTCACGGTGGTGTCTGAAAAGAGGATGCTGTCTAAGTTGCATGCCATCTTGGACAATGTCTCCCATCCACTACATAATGTACTGGGTGGGCACAGGAGTACATTCAGCCTGAGACTCATTCCGCCGGGATGCAGCACAGAGCGTCATAGGAAGTCATTCCTGCCTGTGGCCATCAAACTTTACAACTCCTCCCTTGGAGAGTCAGACACCCTGAGCCAATACGCTGGTCCTGGACTTATTTCCTGGCATAATTTACGTATTACTATTTAACTATTTATGGTTTTATTACTATTTATTCTTTATGGTGCAACTGTAGCAAAAACCAATTTCCCCCGGGATCAATAAAGTATGACTATGACTATTTGTACTTCGGACTCCATTTGTCTGAAGGGAGGGCTGAGGGCAAAAAAGAGTCGGGTGGCTCCTCGCTCTCAACCATGTGATATGTAAAACTTGAAGTAGTTTTGCTCCGAAGGTAGTTTCCACTTCTGTGACCGAGTCACTTCGCGCTGAGCGTCGGGAGGTAAACGGCGCGTTTTGAGTATTCGGGAATGAATGAGGATCGGGAGCTCAGCTGACTGCTCGGCGGGGCTGTAGGCTGACTGTCCGAACTGCCAGCCCCCGATCCTTGGTCCTTCCATCTGTCACTTTAACTCTCCGGGCCCTGGGAGAGTGAGAGCGAGTCCGGTCACTTAGCGACGGCGGCTGAGGCAGCAGGCCGGCGGTGAGAGCTGTCTGCGGAACTGGGAGAATGGCGGAGCTGCGGAAGGGCAGTAAGGCGAGGGCTCTCATCGTCTCGGTGGAAAAGTTTCAGGACCCTTTCGTCCGCAACAGGGCGGGGGCAGGGATAGACAGGGAAAGACTCCATCGAGTGCTGTACAAGCTCGGCTTTGACGTGACAATCACCATGGACTACAGCGCAGAGGACATCTTACAGAAGTACCGGGAAGGTGAGCAACAATTAAGCCTGTGATGCTGGGAACCTCGGGCGACACGCCCGAAATGCTGGAGGAACTCGGCTGTCCGGGAGGGGACAAACAGTTGACGTTTCGGGCCGAGACTGGAAAGGAAGGGGGCGGAAGGAGAGGAGAGAGGGGAAGGATTACAAACTGGCAGGTGATATGAGAGGCCAGGTGATGGGGAAGGGGGTTACCTGGGGTGGGCGTGAGCGCTGGGTTCCGTGTCGGAATCGGAGGTGCCCCCCGCGGTGGGATTACGGGTGATCAGGATTGGAAAGGAAGGGGGCAGAAACCAGAGTGAGAAGGTGGTCTAGAGGGGGGAGAAGCACAAACCGGGGGGGGGGGGTGATAGGCGAGACCAGGTGAGGGGAAAGGTGAAGTGAGAAATGATAGGTGAGACCAGGTGAGCGGAAAGGTGGGTGAAATGAGAAACCGTGGGGTGATAGGTGAGACCAGGTGAGCGGAAAGGTGGGTGAAATGAGAAACCGGGAGGCGATAGGTGAGACTAGGTGAGGAGAAAGGTGGGTGAAATGAGAAACTGTGGGGTGATAGGTGAGACCAGGTGAGCGGAAAGGTGGGTGAATGAGAAACCGTGGGCTGATAGTTGAGACCAGGTGAGGGGAAAGGTGTGTGAAGTGAGAAACCGTGGGGTGATAGGTGAGACCAAGTGAGGGGAAAGGTGGGTGAAGTGAGAAACCGGGAGGTGATAGGTGAGACCAGGTGAGGGGAAAGGTGGGTGAAGTGAGAAACCGTGGGGTGATAGGTGAGACCAAGTGAGGGGAAAGGTGGGTGAAGTGAGAAACCGGGAGGTGATAGGCGAGACCAGGTGAGGGGAAAGGTGGGTGAAATGAGAAACCGTGGGGTGATCGGTGAGACCAGGTGAGGGGAAAGGTGGATGAGAGGTGATAGATGGAGACCAGGTGAGGGGAAAGGTGGGTGAAGTGAGAAACCGTGGGGTGATAGGTGAGACCAAGTGAGGGGAAAGGTGGGTGAAGTGAGAAACCGGGAGGTGATAGGCGAGACCAGGTGAGGGGAAAGGTGGGTGAAATGAGAAACCGTGGGGTGATCGGTGAGACCAGGTGAGGGGAAAGGTGGATGAGAGGTGATAGATGGAGACCAGGTGAGGGGAAAGGTGGGTGAAGTGAGAAACCGGGAGGTGATAGATGGAAAAGGTAACGGGCTGAAGAAGAGGGAATCAGTTGGGAGAGGAGAGTGGACCATGGGGAAAAGGGGAAGAAAGAGGGGCACCAGAGAGGCGTGATGGGCAGGTGAGAAGAGAAAGGTGAGAGAGGGGAGGCAGAATGGGGAATCAAGGAAGAGAAAGAGGGAACGGGTAGAAATGAGCGGAAGTTGGAGAGATCGATGTTGGAATCTACCCGGACGGAATATGCAGTGCTCGTCCAAATCCGTGGCCTCACTGTGTGAGAATGATATTGACGGACACAGGAAGCAGATACGGGGCACTAATGGAAATTGCAGAGATGGATCGAGGACCCACACGCCGGTTTCGATCCCGATCATGGCGCGGCTTTTTGCCGAGTGTGCTCGCTCCCCCTGCGACCGACATCGAACGTGGTCGGCGGGGGTCCGGGAGCCCAGGATCAGGGGAGAGTGCGGAGTTAGAAGAGAGTGTTGGGAGTGTGGGGAGAGTGTTAGGAGTGAAGGGAGAGAGATGAGAGTGAGGGGAGAGTGTTGAAAGTGTGGGGAGAGTGTTGGGAGTGAGGGGAGAGTGTCGATAGTGAAGGGAGAGAGATGAGAGCGAGGGAAGAGTGTTGAGAGTGTGGGGAGAGTGTTGGGAGTGAGGGGAGAGTGTTGGGTGTGAGGGGAGAGTGTTGGGAGTGAGGGGAGAGTGTCGATAGTGAAGGGAGAGAGATGAGAGCGAGGGAAGAGTGTTGAAAGTGTGGGGAGAGTGTTGGGAGAGTGTTGGGAGTGAGGGGAGAGTGTTGGGAGTGAGGGGAGATTGATGAGAGTGAGAGGAGAGTGTTGGGAGTGTAAGGAGAGTGTGGGGAGAGTGATAGTGAGGAGAGAGTGTTGGGAGTGGGGGAGAGTGTTGGGTGTGAGGGGAGAGTTTTGGTGTGAGGGGAGAGTGTTGAGAGAGTGATGAGAGCGTGGGGAGAGTGTTAGGAGTGAGGGGAGAGTGATGAGAGTGAGAGGAGAGTGTTGGGAGTGTAAGGAGAGTGTGGGGAGAGTGATAGTGAGGAGAGGGTGTTGGGAGTGGGGGAGAGTGTTGGGTGTGAGGGGAGAGTGTTGGGAGTGAGGGGAGAGAGTTGGGAGTGTGGGGAGAGTGATGAGAGTGAGGGGAGAGTGTTGGGACTGTAGGGAGAGTGTTGGGAGTGGGTGGAGAGTGATGAGAGTGAGGGGAGAGTGTTGGGAGTGTGGGGAGAGTGTTGGGTGTGAGGGGAGCGTGTTGGGAGTGAGGAGAGAGTCGTGGGAGTGAGGGGAGAGTGTTGGGAGTGTGGGGAGAATGATGAGAGTGAGGGGAGAGTGTTGGGTGTGAGGGAAGAGTGTTGGGAGTAAGGGGAGTGTGGGGAGAGTGAGGGCAGAGTGTTGGGAGTGTGGGGAGAGTGATGAGAGTAAGGGGAGAGTGTTGGGTGTGAGGGAAGAGTGTTGGGAGTGTGGGGAGAGTGGGGGGAGAGTGATGAGAGTGAGAGGAGAGTGTTGGGTGTGAGGGGAGAGTGTTGGGTGTGAGGGGAGAGTCGTGTGAGTGAGGGGAGAGTGTTGGGAGTGAGGGGAGAGAGTTGGGAGTGAGGGGAGAGTGTTGGGTGTGAGGGGAGAGTGTTGAGAGTGAGGGGAGAGTGTTGGAACTGTAGGGAGAGTGAGTGGAGAGTGTTGAGAGTGAGGGGAGAGTCGTGGGAGTGAGGGGAGAGTGTTGGGAGTGTGTTGAGAGTGTGGGGAGAGTGAGGGGAGAGTGTTGAGAGTGAGGGGAGAGTGCTGGGAGAGTGATGAGAGTGTGGGGAGAGTGTTGGGAGTGTGGGGAGAGTGAGGGGAGAGTGCTGGGAGAGTGTTGGGAGTGAGGGGAGAGTGTTGGGAGTGAGGGGAGAGTCGTGGGAGTGTGGGGAGAGTGTTGGGAGTGTGGGGAGAGTGTTGGGAGAGTGTTGGGTGTGAGGGGAGCGTGTTGGGAGTGAGGAGAGAGTCGTGGGAGTGAGGGGAGAGTGTTGGGAGTGTGTTGAGAGTGTGGGGAGAATGATGAGAGTGAGGGGAGAGTGTTGGGTGTGAGGGGAGCGTGTTGGGAGTGAGGAGAGAGTCGTGGGAGTGAGGGGAGAGTGTTGGGAGTGTGTTGAGAGTGAGGGGAGAATGATGAGAGTGAGGGGAGAGTGTTGAGAGAGTGGGAAGAATGTGGGGAGAGTTGGGAGTGAGGGAAGAGTGTTGGGAGTGAGGGGAGAGTGATAGTAGACTGATTGGAATGTGTTGAGAGTGTGGGAGAGTATTGGGTGTGTGGGGAGAGTGATGAGAGTGAGAGGAGAGTGATGAGAGTAAGGGGAGAGTGTTGGGTGTGAGGGAAGAGTGTTGGGAGTAAGGGGAGTGTGGGGAGAGTGAGGGCAGAGTGTTGGGAGTGTGGGGAGAGTGATGAGAGTAAGGGGAGAGTGTTGGGTGTGAGGGAAGAGTGTTGGGAGTGTGGGGAGAGTGAGGGGAGAGTGTTGGGACTGTAGGGAGAGTGTTGGGAGTGTGGGGAGAGTGGGGGGAGAGTGATGAGAGTGAGAGGAGAGTGTTGGGTGTGAGGGGAGAGAGTTGGGAGTGAGGGGAGAGAGTTGGGAGTGAGGGGAGAGTGTTGGGAGTGAGGGGAGAGTGTTGGGTGTGAGGGGAGAGTGTTGAGAGTGAGGGGAGAGTGTTGGAACTGTAGGGAGAGTGAGTGGAGAGTGTTGAGAGTGAGGGGAGAGTCGTGGGAGTGAGGGGAGAGTGTTGGGAGTGTGTTGAGAGTTGGGGAGAGTGAGGGGAGAGTGTTGAGAGTGAGGGGAGAGTGCTGGGAGAGTGATGAGAGTGTGGGGAGAGTGTTGGGAGTGTGGGGAGAGTGAGGGGAGAGTGCTGGGAGAGTGTTGGGAGTGAGGGGAGAGTGTTGGGAGTGTGGGGAGAGTGTTGGGAGAGTGTTGGGTGTGAGGGGAGAGTGTTGGGTGTGAGGAGAGAGTGTTGGGAGTGAGGGGAGAGTGTTAGGAGTGTGTTGAGAGTGTGGGGAGAGTGATGAGAGTGAGGGGAGAGTATTGGGTGTGAGGGGAGAGTGTTGAGAGTGAGGGGAGAGTGTTGGGAGTGTGGCAAGAATGTGGGGAGAGTTGGGAGTGAGGGAAGAGTGTTGGGAGTGAGGGGAGAGTGATGGTAGACTGATTGGAATGTGTTGAGAGTGTTGGGTGTGTGGGGAGAGTGATGAGAGTAAGGGAGAGTGTAGGGTGTGTGGGGAGAGTGTTGAGAGTGAGGGGAGAGTGTTGGGAGTGTGGCAAGAATGTGGGGAGAGTTGGGAGTGAGGGAAGAGTGTTGGGAGTGAGGGGAGAGTGATGGTAGACTGATTGGAATGTGTTGAGAGTGTTGGGTGTGTGGGGAGAGTGATGAGAGTAAGGGAGAGTGTAGGGTGTGTGGGGAGAGTGATGAGAGTGAGGGGAGAGTGATGAGAGTAAGGGGAGAGTGTTGGGTGTGAGGGAAGAGAGTTGTGAGTAAGGGGAGTGTGGGGAGAGTGAGGGCAGAGTGATGAGAGTGTGGGGAGAGAGATGAGAGTGAGGGGAGAGTGTTGGGACTGTAGGGAGAGTGAGGGGAGAGTCGTGGGAGTGAGGAGAGAGTGTTGGGAGTGTGTTGAGAGTGTGGGGAGTGTGTTGAGAGTGAGGGGGGAGTGATGAGAGTGAGGGGAGAATGTTGGGAGTGTGGGGAGAGTGATGAGAGTGAGGGGAGAGTGTTGGGAGTGAGGGGAGAGTGATGAGAGTGTGGGGAGAGTGTTGGGAGTGTGCGGAGAGTGATGGGAGTGAGGGGAGAGTGCTGGGAGAGTGATGAGAGTGAGGGGAGAGTGTTGGGAGTGAGGGGAGAGTTGTGGGAGTGTGGGGAGAGTGTTGGGAGTGTGGGGAGAGTGTTGGGAGTGAGTGTAGAGTCGTGGGAGTGTGGGAAGAGTGTTGGGAGTGTGGGGAGAGTGTTGGGAGTGCGTTGAGAGTGTGGGGAGAGTGGTGAGAGTGAGGGGAGAGTGTTGGGTGTGAGGGGAGAGTGTGGGGAGAGTGATGAGAGTGAGGGGAGAGTGTTGGGTGTGAGGGGAGAGTGTTGGGAGTGTGTTGAGAGTGTGGGGAGAGTGATGAGAGTGTGGGGAGAGTGTTGGGTGTGAGGGGAGAGTGTTGGGAGTGAGGGGAGAGTGTTAGGAGTGTGTTGAGAGTGTGGGGAGAGTGATGAGAGTGAGGGGAGAGTATTGGGTGTGAGGGGAGAGTGTTGAGAGTGAGGGGAGAGTGTTGGGAGTGTGGCAAGAATGTGGGGAGAGTTGGGAGTGAGGGAAGAGTGTTGGGAGTGAGGGGAGAGTGATGGTAGACTGATTGGAATGTGTTGAGAGTGTTGGGTGTGTGGGGAGAGTGATGAGAGTAAGGGAGAGTGTAGGGTGTGTGGGGAGAGTGTTGAGAGTGAGGGGAGAGTGTTGGGAGTGTGGCAAGAATGTGGGGAGAGTTGGGAGTGAGGGAAGAGTGTTGGGAGTGAGGGGAGAGTGATGGTAGACTGATTGGAATGTGTTGAGAGTGTTGGGTGTGTGGGGAGAGTGATGAGAGTAAGGGAGAGTGTAGGGTGTGTGGGGAGAGTGATGAGAGTGAGGGGAGAGTGATGAGAGTAAGGGGAGAGTGTTGGGTGTGAGGGAAGAGAGTTGTGAGTAAGGGGAGTGTGGGGAGAGTGAGGGCAGAGTGATGAGAGTGTGGGGAGAGTGATGAGAGTGAGGGGAGAGTGTTGGGAGTGAGGGGAGAGTGATGAGAGTGTGGGGAGAGTGTTGGGAGTGTGCGGAGAGTGATGGGAGTGAGGGGAGAGTGCTGGGAGAGTGATGAGAGTGAGGGGAGAGTGTTGGGAGTGAGGGGAGAGTTGTGGGAGTGTGGGGAGAGTGTTGGGAGTGTGGGGAGAGTGTTGGGAGTGAGTGTAGAGTCGTGGGAGTGTGGGAAGAGTGTTGGGAGTGTGGGGAGAGTGTTGGGAGTGCGTTGAGAGTGTGGGGAGAGTGGTGAGAGTGAGGGGAGAGTGTTGGGTGTGAGGGGAGAGTGTGGGGAGAGTGATGAGAGTGAGGGGAGAGTGTTGGGTGTGAGGGGAGAGTGTTGGGAGTGTGTTGAGAGTGTGGGGAGAGTGATGAGAGTGTGGGGAGAGTGTTGGGTGTGAGGGGAGAGTGTTGGGTGTGAGGGGAGAGTGTTGAGAGTAAGGGGAGAGTGTTGGGAGTGTGGGAAGAATGTGGGGAGAGTTGGGAGTGAGGGGAGAGTGTTGGGAGTGTGGGGAGAGTGATGAGAGTGAGGGGAGAGTGATGAGAGTGAGGGGAGAGTGTTGGGAGTGTGGGAAGAATGTGGGGAGAGTTGGGAGTGAGGGGAGAGTGTTAGGAGTGAGGGGAGAGTGATGAGAGTGAGGGGAGAGTGTTGGGAGTGTGGGAAGAATGTGGGGAGAGTTGGGAGTGAGGGGAGAGTGTGGGGAGAGTGATGAGAGTGTGGGGAGAGTGTTGAGAGTGAGGGGAGAGTGTTGGGAGTGTGGGAAGAATGTGGGGAGAGTGATGAGAGTGAGGGGAGAGTGTTGGGAGTGAGGGGAGAGAAGGGAGAGGAGCTTCACTGTGGCTTCTGCTGACTTTGGTTAACAACGGTAATCTGTACAGAATCTCAGCGGGCCCACGGATCCTGTTTTGTCTCTGTTCTCTCGAGCCACGGAGATGATGGGCTGATTTACGGAGCAGATGGCAAACCGGTGCACCTCAGGAATATTTACTCCATGTTTACAGAGAAGGCCTGCACGGCACTGGCGGGGAAGCCAAAGATCTTCTTCGTTCAGGTGAGTAAGCTTAGAGCGAAGACCCATGAGCAATGGAAAGCCAGTCCGCACTGCCCCAGAAACCCTGCAGGCATGGTCCCAACAACCGCTCGGTGGAAACCTGCCCTGAACTCTAATGGTTATCACTGGTCCAGCCACGTGGACACAATGGGCAAGACAGACCAGGGTCAAAAAGGCGTTCGGTGTGTCACCAGATGCACGGTAGAAAGAATCCAATCCGGATGCATCTCGGCCGGGTACAACAACTGCAAGTAATTGCAGAGGGTCACGAACACAGCTCAGCAAATCACTGAAGCTATCCTCCCCTCTGCGGACTCTGCCTGCACCTCCCACTGCCTCGATAATTAGTCAGCATAATGAAAGACCCCCTCCCCTCCCCACCCCAGGCACCCTCTTCTCTCCTCCCCTCCATCGGGCAGAGCTTCCGAGAACACATTCAAAGTAAATTTATTATCAAGGACTGAAGTGTTACCACATACTGCCCTGAGATTAATTTTCCTGCAGGCATTTATGGAAACAATAAAGATATACAATAGTTGGCCAGGTTCAAGTGTCCCTTGGTATTGGGACACTTGAACCCATCTCTCAAAAGGTAAAGATTAACTCATGAACTCAAGCCACCCTTATGACCTTGCACGTTATTATCTGTGTGCACTGCATCTTTCTCTGCATTCTGCGCTCTCATCTCCCCCTTTCTCCTCACCTCACCCAGTGTCCCTCCTCCTTCCCTTTCTGCCATGGTCCCCTCTCCTCTGTCAGAGCCCTTTTCCAGGCCTTTACCTTTCCCACCTATCACTCCCCTTCTCCTCATTTCTACCCCCCCACCCACCTTTCTGCTCACCTGATCTCCCCGTCACCTGCCAGCTTGTATTTCTTGCCTCCCACCGCCCCCCCAAACCTTCTTCCTCAGTCCCGATAAAGGGTCACGGTCCAAAATGACGACGATTTGTGCCTCTCCATAGATGCTGTCCAACCTGCTGAGTTTTATTGTATTTTGTGTGTGTCTCCCTGGCTTTCATCTGCAGAATCAGTTCTGTTCAGATTCCACATTCTGTTATTGATTTCCACTGACGAGATGAAGCGATTGTATGGTGGCATGTGACGGTATTGAACCAATAACCCAGCCCCACATCGCACCTGCTCTGCCCTGCCCCACAGGCCTGTCGAGGGATGAAACTGGACGACGGGGTTTGCGTGGGGGAGGTCGAGACTGATAGCTGCCCTGCTGAGCACGACTTCTTCTCTCATTACCTCGCCATTCCTGATGACACGGCCGTCCACTTCTCCAGCAGCCCAGGTAGGCTCCGCTCCCAGATCACGTCCAGTGTGGGATGGATTGGGCGGGGAAGGAGAAAGTGGAGAGGGGGAGGAAGATGAGATGGTGTGAGGGAAGGAGAGGGCCAAGATGGATAAGGGAGGGTTGGAGAGGGTAAGGTGGAGGGAGGGGGACGCTAGAGGTGGTTCGGATGGGTAGGGGAGGGAATGGGGCGTTGGATGGATAGGTGAGGGTTGCGGGAACAAGATGGAGAGGAGAGGGTTGGGGGGTCAGATAGATAGGGGAGGATTTTGGGGGCAAGATGGATAGGAGAGGGTTGGGGTAGTGTACTGGATGGGGAAGGGTGGACAGGGTTATGTTACAGGGGGAAGTAGGGGAGGGTGGGAGAGGGTTAATATGGATAGACATGCAGGAGAAAGATAAAATGGACGGGGCAAGGGTGGAGGGGTTAAGATGGTTGGGGTTGGAGGGGTTCAGATGGAAAGATAGGGGTTTGGAGGGATTCGCATGGATGGATAGGGAGCTTGGAGGGGTTCAGATGGATGGCGGTGTGGGGTGTTCAGATAGATGGGGGTCTGGAGGGGTTCAGATGGAAATATAGGGGATTGGAGGGATTCGCATGGATGGATAGGGAGTTTGGAGGGGTTCAGATGGATGGTGGTGTGGGGGATTCAAATGGATATGGGTCTGGAGCGGTTCAGATGGATGAGGGTCTGGAGGGGTTCAGATGGATGGGTAGGGGTCTGGAGGAGTTCAGATGGATGGGTAGGGATCTAGAGGGGTTCAGATGGATAAGGGTCTGGAGAGGGTTCAGATGGATGGGGGTCTGGAGGGGTTCAGATAGATGGATGGAGGTCTGGAGGGGTTCAGATGGATGAGGGTTTGGAGGGGTTCAGATGGATGGGTAGGGGTCTGGAAGGGTTCAGATGGATGGGGGTCTGGAGGGGTTCAGATGGATGGGGTCTGGAGGGGTTCAGTTGGATGAGGGTCTGGAGGGGTTCAGATGGATGGGAGTCTGGAGAGGTTCAGTTGGATGAGGGTCTGGAGGGGTTCAGATGGATGAGGGTCTGGACGGGTTCAGATGGATGGATGGGGGTCTGGAGGGGTTCAGATGGATGGATGGGGGTCTGGAGGGGTTCAGATGGATGAGGGTCTGGACGGATTCAGATGGATGGATGGGGGTCTGGAGGGGTTCAGATGGTTGGATGAGGGTCTGGAGGGGTACAGATGGATGGGGGTCTGGAGGGGTTCAGATGGATGGATGAGGGTCTGGAGGAGTTCAGATGGATGGATGGGGGTCTGGAGGGGTTCAGATGGATGGATGAGGGTCTGGAGGGGTTCAGATGGATGAGGGTCTGGAGGGGTTCAGTTGGATGAGCGTCTGGAGGGGTTCAGATGGATGGGGGTCGGGAGGGGTTCAGATGGATGGGGGACTGGAGGGGTTCAGTTGGATGAGAGTCTGGATGGGTTCAGATGGTTGGGGGTCTGGATAGGTTCAGTTGGATGGATGAGGGTCTGGAGGGGTTCAGTTGGATGAGGGTTGGAGGAATTCAGATGGATGGGAGTCTGGAGGGATTCAGATGGATAGGGAGTTTGGAGGGGTTCAGATGGATGGTGGTGTGGGGTGTTCAGATAGATGGGGGTCTGGAGGGGTTCAGATGGAAGTATAGGGGTTTGGAGGGATTTGCATGGATGGATAGGGAGTTTGGAGGGGTTCAGATGGATGGCGGTGTGGGGGGTTCAGATGGATGTGGGTCTGCAGGGGTTCAGATGGATGAGGGTCTGGAGGGGTTCAGATGGATGGGTAGGGGTCTGGAGGAGTTCAGATGGATGTGTAGGGATCTAGAGGGGTTCAGATGGATAAGGGTCTGGAGGGGTTCAGATGGATGGGGGTCTGGAGGGGTTCAGATAGATGGATGAGGGTCTGGAGGGGTTCAGATGGATGGGGGTCTAGAGGGGTTCAGATGGATGGGGTCTGGAGGGGTTCAGTTGGATGAGGGTCTGGAGAGGTTCAGATGGATGGGAGTCTGGAGAGGTGCAGTTGGATGAGGGTCTGGGGGGGTTCAGATGGATGACGGCTGGACGGGTTCAGATGGATGGATGGGGGTCTGGAGGGGTTCAGATGGATGGATGGGGGTCTGGAGGGGTTCAGCTGGATGAGGGTCTGGAGGGGTTCAGATGGATGGATGAGGGTCTGGACGGGTTCAGATGGATGGATGAGGGTCTGGAGGAGTACAGATGGATAATGGTCTGGAGGGGTTCAGATGGATGGATGAGGGCCTGGAGGGGTACAGATGGATGGGGGTCTGGAGGGGTTCAGATGGATGGATGAGGGTCTGGAGGAGTTCAGATGGACGAGGGTCTGGAGGGGTTCAGTTGGATGAGGGTCTGGAGGGGTTCAGATGGATGGTGGTCTGGAGGGGTTCAGATGGATGGGGTCTGGAGGGGTTCAGTTGGATGAGGGTCTGGAGGGGTTCAGCTGGATGAGGGTCTGGAGGGGTTCAGATGGATGGATGAGGGTCTGGACGGGTTCAGATGGATGGATGAGGGTCTGGAGGGGTACAGATGGATGGGGGTCTGGAGGGGTTCAGATGGATGGATGAGGGTCTGGAGGAGTTCAGATGGATGGATGGGGGTCTGGAGGGGTTCAGATGGATGGATAAGAGTCTGGAGGGGTTCAGATGGATGAGGGTCTGGAGGGGTTCAGTTGGATGAGGGTCTGGAGGGGTTCAGATGGATGGGGGTCTGGAGGGGTTCAGATGGATGGGGGTCTGGAGGGGTTCAGTTGGATGAGGGACTGGATGGGTTCAGATGGATGGGGGTCTGGAGAGGTTCAATTGGATGGATGAGAGTCTGGAGGAGTTCAGATGGATGGATGGGGGTCTGGAGGGGTTCAGATGGATGGATGAGGGTCTGGAGGGGTTCAGATGGATGAGGGTCTGGAGGGGTTCAGTTGGATGAGGGTCTGGAGGGGTTCAGATGGATGGGGGTCTGGAGGGGTTCAGATGGATGGGGGATTGGAGGGGTTCAGTTGGATGAGAGTCTGGATGGCTTCAGATGGATGGGGGTCTGGAGAAGTTCAGATGGATGGCGGTGTGGGGTGTTCAGATAGATGGGGGTCTGGAGGGGTTCAGATGGAAATATAGGGGTTTGGAGGGATTCGTATGGATGGATAGGGAGTTTGGAGGGGTTCAGATGGATGTCGGTGTGGGGGTTTCAGATGGATGGGGGTCTGGAGGGGTTCAGATGGATGGGGTCTTGAGGGGTTCAGATAGATGGATGGAGGTCTGGAGGGGTTCAGATGGATGAGGGTCTGGAGGGGTTCAGATGGATGAGGGTTTGGAGGGGTTCAGCTAGATGGGTAGGGGTCTGGAGGGGTTCAGATGGATGGATGGGGGTCTGGAGGGGTTCAGATGGATGGTGGTCTGGAGGGGTTCAGAAGGATGGTGTCTGGAGGGGTTCAGTTGGATGAGGGTCTGGAGGGGTTCAGATGGATGGATGAGGGTCTGGAGGGGTTCAGATGGATGGGGGTCTAGAGGGGTTCAGATGGATGGGGTCTGGAGGGGTTCAGTTGGATGAGGGTCTGGAGAGGTTCAGATGGATGGGAGTCTGGAGAGGTGCAGTTGGATGAGGGTCCGGGGGGGTTCAGATGGATGACGGTCTGGACGGGTTCAGATGGATGGATGGGGGTCTGGAGGGGTTCAGATGGATGGATGGGGGTCTGGAGGAGTTCACTGGATGAGGGTCTGGAGGGGTTCAGATGGATGGATGAGGGTCTGGACGGGTTCAGATGTATGGATGAGGGTCTGGAGGGGTACAGATGGATGGGGGTCTGGAGGGGTTCAGATGGATGGATGAGGGTCTGGAGGAGTTCAGATGGATGGATGGGGGTCTGGAGGGGTTCAGATAGATGGATGGGTGTCTGGAGGGGTTCAGATGGATGGATGAGGGTCTGGAGGGGTTCAGATGGATGAGGGTCTGGAGGGGTTCAGTTGGATGAGCGTCTGGAGGGGTTCAGATGGATGGGGGTCGGGAGGGGTTCAGATGGATGGGGGACTGGAGAGGTTCAGTTGGATGGATGAGGGTCTGGAGGGGTTCAGTTGGATGAGGGTTGGAGGAATTCAGATGGATGGGAGTCTGGAGGGATTCAGATGGATAGGGAGTTTGGAGGGGTTCAGATGGATGGTGGTGTGGGGTGTTCAGATAGATGGGGGTCTGGAGGGGTTCAGATGGAAGTATAGGGGTTTGGAGGGATTTGCATGGATGGATAGGGAGTTTGGAGGGGTTCAGATGGATGGCGGTGTGGGGGGTTCAGATGGATGTGGGTCTGCAGGGGTTCAGATGGATGAGGGTCTGGAGGGGTTCAGATAGATGGATGAGGGTCTGGAGGGGTTCAGATGGATGGGGGTCTAGAGGGGTTCAGATGGATGGGGTCTGGAGCGGTTCAGTTGGATGAGGGTCTGGAGAGGTTCAGATGGATGGGAGTCTGGAGAGGTGCAGTTGGATGAGGGTCTGGGGGGGTACAGATGGATGACGGTCTGGACGGGTTCAGATGGATGGATGGGGGTCTGGAGGGGTTCAGATGGATGGATGGGGGTCTGGAGGGGTTCAGCTGGATGAGGGTCTGGAGTATTCAGATGGATGGATGAGGGTCTGGACGGGTTCAGATGGATGGATGAGGGTCTGGAGGAGTACAGATGGATAATGGTCTGGAGGGGTTCAGATGGATGGATCAGGGCCTGGAGGGGTACAGATGGATGGGGGTCTGGAGGGGTTCAGATGGATGGATGAGGGTCTGGAGGAGTTCAGATGGACGATGGTCTGGAGGGGTTCAGTTGGATGAGGGTCTGGAGGGGTTCAGATGGATGGTGGTCTGGAGGGGTTCAGATGGATGGGGTCTGGAGGGGTTCAGTTGGATGAGGGTCTGGAGGGGTTCAGCTGGATGAGGGTCTGGAGGGGTTCAGATGGATGGATGAGGGTCTGGACGGGTTCAGATGGATGGATGAGGGTCTGGAGGGGTACAGATGGATGGGGTCTGGAGGGGTTCAGATGGATGGATGAGGGTCTGGAGGAGTTCAGATGGATGGATGGGGGTCTGGAGGGGTTCAGATGGATGGATGAGGGTCTGGTGGGGTTCAGATGGATGAGGGTCTGGAGGGGTTCAGTTGGATGAGGGTCTGGAGGGGTTCAGATGGATGGGGGTCTGGAGGGGTTCAGATGGATGGGGGATTGGAGGGGTTCAGTTGGATGAGAGTCTGGATGGGTTCAGATCGATGGGGGTCTGGAGAAGTTCAGATGGATGGCGGTGTGGGGTGTTCAGATAGATGGGGGTCTGGAGGGGTTCAGATGGAAATATAGGAGTTTGGAGGGATTCGTATGGATGGATAGGGAGTTTGGAGGGGTTCAGATGGATGTCGGTGTGGGGGTTTCAGATGGATGGGGTCTTGAGGGGTTCAGATAGATGGATGGAGGTCTGGAGGGGTTCAGATGGATGAGGGTCTGGAGGGGTTCAGATGGATGAGGGTTTGGAGGGGTTCAGCTAGATGGGTAGGGGTCTGGAGGGGTTCAGATGGATGGATGGGGGTCTGGAGGGGTTCAGATGGATGGTGGTCTGGAGGGGTTCAGAAGGATGGTGTCTGGAGGGGTTCAGTTGGATGAGGGTCTGGAGGGGTTCAGATGGATGGATGAGGGTCTGGAGGGGTTCAGATGGATGGGGGTTTAGAGGGGTTCAGATGGATGGGGTCTGGAGGGGTTCAGTTGGATGAGGGTCTGGAGAGGTTCAGATGGATGGGAGTCTGGAGAGGTGCAGTTGGATGAGGGTCCGGGGGGGTTCAGATGGATGACGGTCTGGACGGGTTCAGATGGATGGATGGGGGTCTGGAGGGGTTCAGATGGATGGATGAGGGTCTGGAGGAGTTCAGCTGGATGAGGGTCTGGAGGGGTTCAGATGGATGGATGAGGGTCTGGACGGGTTCAGATGTATGGATGAGGGTCTGGAGGGGTACAGATGGATGGGGGTCTGGAGGAGTTCAGATGGATGGATGAGGGTCTGGAGGAGTTCAGATGGATGGATGGGGGTCTGGAGGGGTTCAGATGGATGGATGGGGGTCTGGAGGGGTTCAGATGGATGGATGAGGGTCTGGAGGGGTTCAGATGGATGAGGGTCTGGAGGGGTTCAGTTGGATGAGCGTCTGGAGGGGTTCAGATGGATGGGGGTCGGGAGGGGTTCAGTTGGATGAGAGTCTGGGTGGGTTCAGATGGTTGGGGGTCTGGAGAGGTTCAGTTGGATGGATGAGGGTCTGGAGGGGTTCAGTTGGATGAGGGTTGGAGGAATTCAGATGGATGGGAGTCTGGAGGGATTCAGATGGATAGGGAGTTTGGAGGGGTTCAGATGGATGGTGGTGTGGGGTGTTCAGATAGATGGGGGTCTGGAGGGGTTCAGATGGAAGTATAGGGGTTTGGAGGGATTTGCATGGATGGATAGGGAGTTTGGAGGGGTTCAGATGGATGGCGGTGTGGGGGGTTCAGATGGATGTGGGTCTGCAGGGGTTCAGATGGATGAGGGTCTGGAGGGGTTCAGATGGATGGGTAGGGGTCTGGAGGAGTTCAGATGGATGTGTAGGGATCTAGAGGGGTTCAGATGGATAAGGGTCTGGAGGGGTTCAGATGGATGGGGGTCTGGAGGGGTTCAGATGGATGAGGGTCTGGAGGGGTTCAGATAGATGGATGAGGGTCTGGAGGGGTTCAGATGGATGGGGGTCTAGAGGGGTTCAGATGGATGGGGTCTGGAGCGGTTCAGTTGGATGAGGGTCTGGAGAGGTTCAGATGGATGGGAGTCTGGAGAGGTGCAGTTGGATGAGGGTCTGGGGGGGTACAGATGGATGACGGTCTGGACGGGTTCAGATGGATGGATGGGGGTCTGGAGGGGTTCAGATGGATGGATGGGGGTCTGGAGGGGTTCAGCTGGATGAGGGTCTGGAGTATTCAGATGGATGGATGAGGGTCTGGACGGGTTCAGATGGATGGATGAGGGTCTGGAGGAGTACAGATGGATAATGGTCTGGAGGGGTTCAGATGGATGGATCAGGGCCTGGAGGGGTACAGATGGATGGGGGTCTGGAGGGGTTCAGATGGATGGATGAGGGTCTGGAGGAGTTCAGATGGACGATGGTCTGGAGGGGTTCAGTTGGATGAGGGTCTGGAGGGGTTCAGATGGATGGTGGTCTGGAGGGGTTCAGATGGATGGGGTCTGGAGGGGTTCAGTTGGATGAGGGTCTGGAGGGGTTCAGCTGGATGAGGGTCTGGAGGGGTTCAGATGGATGGATGAGGGTCTGGACGGGTTCAGATGGATGGATGAGGGTCTGGAGGGGTACAGATGGATGGGGTCTGGAGGGGTTCAGATGGATGGATGAGGGTCTGGAGGAGTTCAGATGGATGGATGGGGGTCTGGAGGGGTTCAGATGGATGGATGAGGGTCTGGTGGGGTTCAGATGGATGAGGGTCTGGAGGGGTTCAGTTGGATGAGGGTCTGGAGGGGTTCAGATGGATGGGGGTCTGGAGGGGTTCAGATGGATGGTGGATTGGAGGGGTTCAGTTGGATGAGAGTCTGGATGGGTTCAGATCGATGGGGGTCTGGAGAAGTTCAGATGGATGGCGGTGTGGGGTGTTCAGATAGATGGGGGTCTGGAGGGGTTCAGATGGAAATATAGGAGTTTGGAGGGATTCGTATGGATGGATAGGGAGTTTGGAGGGGTTCAGATGGATGTCGGTGTGGGGGTTTCAGATGGATGGGGTCTTGAGGGGTTCAGATAGATGGATGGAGGTCTGGAGGGGTTCAGATGGATGAGGGTCTGGAGGGGTTCAGATGGATGAGGGTTTGGAGGGGTTCAGCTAGATGGGTAGGGGTCTGGAGGGGTTCAGATGGATGGATGGGGGTCTGGAGGGGTTCAGATGGATGGTGGTCTGGAGGGGTTCAGAAGGATGGTGTCTGGAGGGGTTCAGTTGGATGAGGGTCTGGAGGGGTTCAGATGGATGGATGAGGGTCTGGAGGGGTTCAGATGGATGGGGGTTTAGAGGGGTTCAGATGGATGGGGTCTGGAGGGGTTCAGTTGGATGAGGGTCTGGAGAGGTTCAGATGGATGGGAGTCTGGAGAGGTGCAGTTGGATGAGGGTCCGGGGGGGTTCAGATGGATGACGGTCTGGACGGGTTCAGATGGATGGATGGGGGTCTGGAGGGGTTCAGATGGATGGATGAGGGTCTGGAGGAGTTCAGCTGGATGAGGGTCTGGAGGGGTTCAGATGGATGGATGAGGGTCTGGACGGGTTCAGATGTATGGATGAGGGTCTGGAGGGGTACAGATGGATGGGGGTCTGGAGGAGTTCAGATGGATGGATGAGGGTCTGGAGGAGTTCAGATGGATGGATGGGGGTCTGGAGGGGTTCAGATGGATGGATGGGGGTCTGGAGGGGTTCAGATGGATGGATGAGGGTCTGGAGGGGTTCAGATGGATGAGGGTCTGGAGGGGTTCAGTTGGATGAGCGTCTGGAGGGGTTCAGATGGATGGGGGTCGGGAGGGGTTCAGTTGGATGAGAGTCTGGGTGGGTTCAGATGGTTGGGGGTCTGGAGAGGTTCAGTTGGATGGATGAGGGTCTGGAGGGGTTCAGTTGGATGAGGGTTGGAGGAATTCAGATGGATGGGAGTCTGGAGGGATTCAGATGGATAGGGAGTTTGGAGGGGTTCAGATGGATGGTGGTGTGGGGTGTTCAGATAGATGGGGGTCTGGAGGGGTTCAGATGGAAGTATAGGGGTTTGGAGGGATTTGCATGGATGGATAGGGAGTTTGGAGGGGTTCAGATGGATGGCGGTGTGGGGGGTTCAGATGGATGTGGGTCTGCAGGGGTTCAGATGGATGAGGGTCTGGAGGGGTTCAGATGGATGGGTAGGGGTCTGGAGGAGTTCAGATGGATGTGTAGGGATCTAGAGGGGTTCAGATGGATAAGGGTCTGGAGGGGTTCAGATGGATGGGGGTCTGGAGGGGTTCAGATAGATGGATGAGGGTCTGGAGGGGTTCAGATGGATGGGGGTCTAGAGAGGTTCAGATGGATGGGGTCTGGAGGGGTTCAGTTGGATGAGGGTCTGGAGAGGTTCAGATGGATGGGAGTCTGGAGAGGTGCAGTTGGATGAGGGTCTGGGGGGGTTCAGATGGATGACGGTCTGGACGGGTTCAGATGGATGGATGGGGGTCTGGAGGGGTTCAGATGGATGGATGGGGGTCTGGAGGGTTTCAGCTGGATGAGGGTCTGGAGGGGTTCAGATGGATGGATGAGGGTCTGGACGGGTTCAGATGGATGGATGAGGGTCTGGAGGAGTACAGATGGATAATGGTCTGGAGGGGTTCAGATGGATGGATGAGGGCCTGGAGGGGTACAGATGGATGGGGGTCTGGAGGGGTTCAGATGGATGGATGAGGGTCTGGTGGAGTTCAGATGGACGAGGGTCTGGAGGGGTTCAGTTGGATGAGGGTCTGGAGGGGTTCAGATGGATGGTGGTCTGGAGGGGTTCAGATGGATGGGGTCTGGAGGGGTTCAGTTGGATGAGGGTCTGGAGGGGTTCAGCTGGATGAGGGTCTGGAGGGGTTCAGATGGATGGATGAGGGTCTGGACGGGTTCAGACGGATGGATGAGGGTCTGGAGGGGTACAGATGGATGGGGGTCTGGAGGGGTTCAGATGGATGGATGAGGGTCTGGAGGAATTCAGATGGATGGATGGTCTGGAGGGGTTCAGATGGATGGATGAGAGTCTGGAGGGGTTCAGATGGATGAGGGTCTGGAGGGGTTCAGTTGGATGAGGGTCTGGAGGGGTTCAGATGGATGGGGGTCTGGAGGGGTTCAGATGGATGGGGGTCTGGAGGGGTTCAGTTGGATGAGGGACTGGATGGGTTCAGATGGATGGGGGTCTGGAGAGGTTCAATTGGATGGATGAGAGTCTGGAGGAGTTCAGATGGATGGATGGGGGTCTGGAGGGGTTCAGATGGATGGATGAGGGTCTGGAGGGGTTCAGATGGATGAGGGTCTGGAGGGGTTCAGTTGGATGAGGGTCTGGAGGGGTTCAGATGGATGGGGGTCTGGAGGGGTTCAGATGGATGGGGGATTGGAGGGGTTCAGTTGGATGAGAGTCTGGATGGGTTCAGATGGATGGGGGTCTGGAGAGGTTCAGATGGATGGCGGTGTGGGGTATTCAGATAGATGGGGGTCTGGAGGGGTTCAGATGGAAATATAGGGGTTTGGAGGGATTCGTATGGATGGATAGGGAGTTTGGAGGGGTTCAGATGGATGTCGGTGTGGGGGTTTCAGATGGATGGGGGTCTGGAGTGGTTCAGATGGATGGGGTCTTGAGGGGTTCAGATAGATGGATGGAGGTCTGGAGGGGTTCAGATGGATGAGGGTCTGGAGGGGTTCAGATGGATGAGGGTTTGGAGGGGTTCAGCTAGATGGGTAGGGGTCTGGAGGGGTTCAGATGGATGGATGGGGGTCTGGAGGGGTTCAGATGGATGGGGTCTGGAGGGGTTCAGAAGGATGGTGTCTGGAGGGGTTCAGTTGGATGAGGGTCTGGAGGGTTTCAGATGGATGGGAGTCTGGAGAGGTTCAGTTGGCTGAGGGTCTGGAGGGGTTCAGATGGATGGATGAGGGTCTGGAGGGTTTCAGATGGATGGAGGTCTAGAGGGGTTCAGATGGATGGGGTCTGGAGGGGTTCAGTTGGATGAGGGTCTGGAGAGGTTCAGATGGATGGGAGTCTGGAGAGGTGCAGTTGGATGAGGGTCTGGGGCGGTTCAGATGGATGACGGTCTGGACGGGTTCAGATGGATGGGTGGGGGTCTTGAGGGGTTCAGATGGATGGATGGGGTTCTGGAGGAGTTCAGCTGGATGAGGGTCTGGAGGGGTTCAGATGGATGGATGAGGGTCTGGACGGGTTCAGATGTATGGATGAGGGTCTGGAGGGGTACAGATGGATGTGGGTCTGGAGGTGTTCTGATGGATGGATGAGGGTCTGGAGGGGTTCAGATGGATGAGGGTCTGGAGGGGTTCAGTTGGATGAGGGTCTGGAGGGGTTCAGATGGATGGGGGTCTGGAGGGGTTCAGATGGATGGGGGTCTGGAGGGGTTCAGTTGGATGAGGGACTGGATGGGTTCAGATGGATGGGGGTCTGGAGAGGTTCAATTGGATGGATGAGGGTCTGGAGGGGTTCAGATGAATGGGGGTCGGGAGGGGTTCAGATGGGTAGGGATCTGAAGCGGTTGAGATGGGTGGGGGTCTGGAGGGGTTCAGATGGATGGGGGTCTGGAGAGGTTCAATTGGATGGATGAGGGTCTGGAGGGGTTCAGATGGATGGCGGTGTGGGGTGTTCAGATAGATGGGGGTCTGGAGGGGTTCAGATGGAAATATAGGGGTTTGGAGGGATTTGCATGGATGGATAGGGAGTTTGGAGGGGTTCAGATGGATGCCGGTGTGGGGGGTTCAGATGGATTTGGGTCTGGAGGGGTTCAGATGGATGAGGGTCTGGAGGGGTTCAGATGGATGGGTAGGGGTCTGGAGGAGTTCAGATGGATGTGTAGGGATCTAGAGGGGTTCAGCTGGATAAGGGTCTGGATGGGTTCAGATGGATGGGGGTCTGGAGGGGTTCAGATGGATGGATGTCTGGTGGGGTTCAGATGGATGAGGGTCTGGAGGGGTTCAGATGGATGAGGGTTTGGAGGGGTTCAGCTAGATGGGTAGGGGTCTGGAGGGGTTCAGATGGATGGATGGGGGTCTGGAGGGGTTCAGATGGATGGGGGTCTGGAGGGGTTCAGATGGATGGAGTCTGGAGGGGTTCAGTTGGATGAGGGTCTGGAGGGGTTCAGATGGATGGGAGTCTGGAGAGGTTCAGTTGGCTGAGGGTCTGGAGGGGTTCAGATGGATGAGGGTCTGGACGGGTTCAGATGGATGGGTAGGGGTCTGGAGGGGTTCAGATGGATGGATGAGGGTCTGGAGGGGTTCAGATGGATGGGGGTCTAGAGGGGCTCAGATGGATGGGGTCTGGAGGGGTTCAGTTGGTTGAGGGTCTGGAGAGGTTCAGATGGATGGGAGTCTGGAGAGGTTCAGTTGGCTGAGGGTCCAGAGGGGTTCAGATGGATGGGTAGGGGTCTGGAGGGGTTCAGATGGGTGGATGAGGGTCTGGAGGGGTTCAGATGGATGGGGGTCTAGAGGGGTTCAGATGGATGGGGTCTGGAGGGGTTCAGTTGGATGAGGGACTGGATGGGTGCAGATGGATTGGGGTCTGGAGAGGTTCAATTGGATGGATGAGGGTCTGGAGGAGTTCAGATGGGTGGATGGGTGTCTGGATGGGTTCAGATGGATGAGGGTCTGGCGGGGTTCAGTTGGATGAGGGTCTGGAGAGGTTCAGATGGATGGGGGTCTGGAGGGGTTCAGATGGATGGGGGACTGGAGGGGTTCAGTTGGATGAGAGTCTGGATGGGTTCAGATGGATGGGGGTCTGGAGAGGTTCAGTTGGATGGATGAGGGTCTGGAGGGGTTCAGTTGGATGAGGGTTGGAGGGATTCAGATGGATGGGAGTCTGGAGGGATTCAGATGGATAGGGAGTTTGGAGGGGTTCTGATGGATGGCGGTGTGGAGTGTTCAGATAGATGGGGGTCTGGAGGGGTTCAGATGGAAATATAGGGGTTTGGAGGGATTTGCATGGATGGATAGGGAGTTTGGAGGGGTTCAGATGGATGGCGGTGTGGGGGGTTCAGATGATTTGGGTCTGGAGGGGTTCAGATGGATGAGGGTCTGGACGGGTTGAGATGGATGAGGGTCTGGAGGGGTTCAGCTAGATGGGTAGGGGTCTGGAGGGGTTCAGATGGATGGATGGGGTCTGGAGGGGTTCAGTTGCATGAGGGTCTGGAAAGGTTCAGTTGGATTGGTAGGGATCTGGAGGGGGTCAGATGGATGGGGGTCTGGAGTGGTTCAGATGGATGAGGGTCTGGAGGGGTTCAGTTGGATGAGGGTCTGGAGGGGTTCAGATGGATGAGGGTCTGGACGGGTTCAGATGGATGGATGAGGGTCTGGAGAGGTACAGATGGATGGGGGTCTGGAGGGGTTCAGATGGATGGATGAGGGTCTGGAGGGGTTCAGATGGATGGGGGTCTGGCGAGGTTCAGATGGATGGATGAGGGTCTGGAGAGGTTCAGATGGATGAGGGTCTGGAGGGGTTCAGATGGATGGGGGTCTGGAGGGGTTCATTTGGATGAGGGACTGGATGGGTTCAGATGAATGGGGGTCTGGAGAGTTTCAATTGGATGGATGAGGGTCTGGAGGAGTTCAGATGGATGGATCGGGGTCTGGAGGGGTTCAGATGGATGGATGAGGGTCTGGAGGGGCTCAGATGGATGAGGGTCTGGAGGGGTTCAGTTGGATGAGGGTCTGGAGGGGTTCAGATGGATGGGGGACTGGAGGGGTTCAGTTGGATGAGAGTCTGGATGTGTTCAGATGGATGGGGGTCTGGAGAGGTTCAGTTGGATGAGGGTTGGAGGGATTCAGATGGATGGGAGTCTGGAGGGATTTAGATGAATAGGGAGTTTGGAGGGGTTCTGATGGATGGCGGTGTGGGGTGTTCAGATAGATGGGGGTCTGGAGGGGTTCAGATGGAAATATAGGGGTTTGGAGGGATTTGCATGGATGGATAGGGAGTTTGGAGGGGTTCAGATGGATGGCGGTGTGGGGGGTTCAGATGGATTTGGGTCTGGAGGGGTTCAGATGGATGAGGGTCTGGAGGGGTTCAGATGGATGGGTAGGGGTCTGGAGGAGTTCAGATGGATGTGTAGGGATCTAGAGGGGTTCAGATGGATAAGGGTCTGGAGGGGTTCAGATGGATAGGGGTCTGGAGGGGTTCAGATGGATGAGGGTTTGGAGGGGTTCAGCTAGATGGGTAGGGGTCTGGAGGGGTTCAGATGGATGGATGGGGGTCTGGAGGGGTTCAGATGGATGGGGGTCTGGAGGGGTTCAGATGGATGGGGTCTGGAGGGGTTCAGTTGGATGAGGGTCTGGAGGGGTTCAGATGGATGGGAGTCTGGAGAGGTTCAGTTTGCTGAGGGTCTGGAGGGGTTCAGATGGATGAGGGTCTGGACGGGTTCAGATGGATGGATGAGGGTCTTGAGGGGTACAGATGGATGGGGGTCTGGAGGGGTTCAGATGGATGGGGGTCTGGAGGGGTTCAGATAGATGGATGGAGTTCTGGAGGGGTTCAGATGGATGAAGGTCTGGAGGGGTTCAGATGGATGAGGGTTTGGAGGGGTTCAGCTAGATGGGTAGGGGTCTGGAGGGGTTCCGATGGATGGATGGGGGTCTGGAGGTGTTCAGATGGATGGTGGTCTGGAGGGGTTCAGATGGATGGGGTCTGGAGGGGTTCAGTTGGATGAGGGTCTGGAGGGGTTCAGTTGGATGGGAGTCTGGAGAGGTTCAGTTGGCTGAGGGTCTGGAGGGGTTCAGATTGATGGATGAGGGTCTGGAGGGGTTCAGATGGATGGGTGTCTAGAGGGGTTCAGATGGATGGGGTCTGGAGGGGTTCAGTTGGATGAGGGTCTGGAGAGGTTCAGATGGATGGGAGTCGGGAGAGGTGCAGTTGGATGAGGGTCTGGGGGGGTTCAGATGGATGACGGTCTGGACGGGTTCAGATGGATGGATGGGGGTCAGGAGGGGTTCAGATGGATGGATGGGGGTCTGGAGGCGTTCAGCTGGATGAGGGTCTGGAGGGATTCAGATGGATGGATGAGGGTCTGGAAGGGTTCAGATGGATGGATGAGGGTCTGGAGGAGTTCAGATGGATGGATGGGGGTCTGGAGGGGTTCAGATGGATGGGGGTCTGGAGGGGTTCAGTTGGATGAGGGACTGGATGGGTTCAGATGAATGGGGGTCTGGAGAGGTTCAATTGGATGGATGAGGGTCTGGAGGAGTTCAGATGGATGGATGGGGGTCTGGAGGGGTTCAGATGGATGGATGAGGGTCTGGAGGGGTTCAGATGGATGAGGGTCTGGAGGGGTTCAGTTGGATGAGGGTCTGGAGGGGTTCAGATGGATGGGGGTCTGGAGGGGTTCAGATGGATGAGAGTCTGGATGTGTTCAGATGGATGGGGGTCTGGAGAGGTTCATTTGGATGGATGAGGGTCTGGAGGGGTTCAGTTGGATGAGGGTTGGAGGGATTCAGATGGATGGGAGTCTGGAGGGATTCAGATGGATAGGGAGTTTGGAGGGGTTCTGATGGATGGCGGTGTGGGGTGTTCAGATAGATGGGTGTCTGGAGGGGTTCAGATGGAAATATAGGGGTTTGGAGGGATTTGCATGGATGGATAGGGAGTTTGGAGGGGTTCAGATGGATGGCGGTGTGGGGGGTTCAGATGGATTTGGGTCTGGAGGGGTTCAGATGGATGAGGGTCTGGAGGGGTTCAGATGGATGAGGGTTTGGAGGGGTTCAGCTAGATGGGTAGGGGTCTGGAGGGGTTCAGATGGATGGATGGGGGTCTGGAGGGGTTCAGATGGATGGGGGTCTGGAGGGGTTCAGATGGATGGGGTCTGGAGGGGTTCAGTTGGATGAGGGTCTGGAGAGGTTCAGATGGATGGGAGTCTGGAGAGGTGCAGTTGGATGAGGGTCCGGGGGGGTTCAGATGGATGACGGTCTGGACGGGTTCAGATGGATGGATGGGGGTCTGGAGGGGTTCAGATGGATGGATGGGGGTCTGGAGGAGTTCAGCTGGATGAGGGTCTGGAGGGGTTCAGATGGATGGATGAGGGTCTGGACGGGTTCAGATGTATGGATGAGGGTCTGGAGGGGTACAGATGGATGGGGGTCTGGAGGGGTTCAGATGGATGGATGAGGGTCTGGAGGAGTTCAGATGGATGGATGGGGGTCTGGAGGGGTTCAGATAGATGGATGGGGGTCTGGAGGGGTTCAGATGGATGGATGAGGGTCTGGAGGGGTTCAGATGGATGAGGGTCTGGAGGGGTTCAGTTGGATGAGCGTCTGGAGGGGTTCAGATGGATGGGGGTCGGGAGGGGTTCAGATGGATGGGGGACTGGAGGGGTTCAGTTGGATGAGAGTCTGGATGGGTTCAGATGGTTGGGGTTCTGGAGAGGTTCAGTTGGATGGATGAGGGTCTGGAGGGGTTCAGTTGGATGAGGGTTGGAGGAATTCAGATGGATGGGAGTCTGGAGGGATTCAGATGGATAGGGAGTTTGGAGGGGTTCAGATGGATGGTGGTGTGGGGTGTTCAGATAGATGGGGGTCTGGAGGGGTTCAGATGGAAGTATAGGGGTTTGGAGGGATTTGCATGGATGGATAGGGAGTTTGGAGGGGTTCAGATGGATGGCGGTGTGGGGGGTTCAGATGGATGTGGGTCTGCAGGGATTCAGATGGATGAGGGTCTGGAGGGGTTCAGATGGATGGGTAGGGGTCTGGAGGAGTTCAGATGGATGTGTAGGGATCTAGAGGGGTTCAGATGGATAAGGGTCTGGAGGGGTTCAGATGGATGGGGGTCTGGAGGGGTTCAGATAGATGGATGAGGGTCTGGAGGGGTTCAGATGGATGGGGGTCTAGAGGGGTTCAGATGGATGGGGTCTGGAGCGGTTCAGTTGGATGAGGGTCTGGAGAGGTTCAGATGGATGGGAGTCTGGAGAGGTGCAGTTGGATGAGGGTCTGGGGGGGTTCAGATGGATGACGGTCTGGACGGGTTCAGATGGATGGATGGGGGTCTGGAGGGGTTCAGATGGATGGATGGGGGTCTGGAGGGGTTCAGCTGGATGAGGGTCTGGAGGGGTTCAGATGGATGGATGAGGGTCTGGACGGGTTCAGATGGATGGATGAGGGTCTGGAGGAGTACAGATGGATAATGGTCTGGAGGGGTTCAGATGGATGGATGAGGGCCTGGAGGGGTACAGATGGATGGGGGTCTGGAGGGGTTCAGATGGATGGATGAGGGTCTGGAGGAGTTCAGATGGACGATGGTCTGGAGGGGTTCAGTTGGATGAGGGTCTGGAGGGGTTCAGATGGATGGTGGTCTGGAGGGGTTCAGATGGATGGGGTCTGGAGGGGTTCAGTTGGATGAGGGTCTGGAGGGGTTCAGCTGGATGAGGGTCTGGAGGGGTTCAGATGGATGGATGAGGGTCTGGACGGGTTCAGATGGATGGATGAGGGTCTGGAGGGGTACAGATGGATGGAGGTCTGGAGGGGTTCAGATGGATGGATGAGGGTCTGGAGGAGTTCAGATGGATGGATGGGGGTCTGGAGGGGTTCAGATGGATGGATGAGGGTCTGGAGGGGTTCAGATGGATGAGGGTCTGGAGGGGTTCAGTTGGATGAGGGTCTGGAGGGGTTCAGATGGATGGGGGTCTGGAGGGGTTCAGATGGATGGGGGATTGGAGGGGTTCAGTTGGATGAGAGTCTGGATGGGTTCAGATCGATGGGGGTCTGGAGAAGTTCAGATGGATGGCGGTGTGGGGTGTTCAGATAGATGGGGGTCTGGAGGGGTCCAGATGGAAATATAGGAGTTTGGAGGGATTTGTATGGATGGATAGGGAGTTTGGAGGGGTTCAGATGGATGTCGGTGTGGGGGTTTCAGATGGATGGGGTTCTGGAGGGGTTCAGATAGATGGATGGAGGTCTGGAGGGGTTCAGATGGATGAGGGTCTGGAGGGGTTCAGATGGATGAGGGTTTGGAGGGGTTCAGCTAGATGGGTAGGGGTCTGGAGGGGTTCAGATGGATGGATGGGGGTCTGGAGGGGTTCAGATGGATGGTGGTCTGGAGGGGTTCAGAAGGATGGTGTCTGGAGGGGTTCAGTTGGATGAGGGTCTGGAGGGGTTCAGATGGATGGATGAGGGTCTGGAGGGGTTCAGATGGATGGGGGTCTAGAGGGGTTCAGATGGATGGGGTCTGGAGGGGTTCAGTTGGATGAGGGTCTGGAGAGGTTCAGATGGATGGGAGTCTGGAGAGGTGCAGTTGGATGAGGGTCCGGGGGGGTTCAGATGGATGACGGTCTGGACGGGTTCAGATGGATGGATGGGGGTCTGGAGGGGTTCAGATGGGTGGATGGGGGTCTGGAGGAGTTCAGCTGGATGAGGGTCTGGAGGGGTTCAGATGGATGGATGAGGGTCTGGACGGGTTCAGATGTATGGATGAGGGTCTGGAGGGGTACAGATGGATGGGGGTCTGGAGGGGTTCAGATGGATGGATGAGGGTCTGGAGGAGTTCAGATGGATGGATGGGGGTCTGGAGGGGTTCAGATGGATGGATGGGGGTCTGGAGGGGTTCAGATGGATGGATGAGGGTCTGGAGGGGTTCAGATGGATGAGGGTCTGGAGGGGTTCAGTTGGATGAGCGTCTGGAGGGGTTCAGATGGATGGGGGTCGGGAGGGGTTCAGATGGATGGGGGACTGGAGGGGTTCAGTTGGATGAGAGTCTGGATGGGTTCAGATGGTTGGGGGTCTGGAGAGGTTCAGTTGGATGGATGAGGGTCTGGAGGGGTTCAGTTGGATGAGGGTTGGAGGAATTCAGATGGATGGGAGTCTGGAGGGATTCAGATGGATAGGGAGTTTGGAGGGGTTCAGATGGATGGTGGTGTGGGGTGTTCAGATAGATGGGGGTCTGGAGGGGTTCAGATGGAAGTATAGGGGTTTGGAGGGATTTGCATGGATGGATAGGGAGTTTGGAGGGGTTCAGATGGATGGCGGTGTGGGGGGTTCAGATGGATGTGGGTCTGCAGGGGTTCAGATGGATGAGGGTCTGGAGGGGTTCAGATGGATGGGTAGGGGTCTGGAGGAGTTCAGATGGATGTGTAGGGATCTAGAGGGGTTCAGATGGATAAGGGTCTGGAGGGGTTCAGATGGATGGGGGTCTGGAGGGGTTCAGATAGATGGATGAGGGTCTGGAGGGGTTCAGATGGATGGGGGTCTAGAGGGGTTCAGATGGATGGGGTCTGGAGCGGTTCAGTTGGATGAGGGTCTGGAGAGGTTCAGATGGATGGGAGTCTGGAGAGGTGCAGTTGGATGAGGGTCTGAGGCGGTTCAGATGGATGACGGTCTGGACGGGTTCAGATGGATGGGTGGGGGTCTTGAGGGGTTCAGATGGATGGATGGGGTTCTGGAGGAGTTCAGCTGGATGAGGGTCTGGAGGGGTTCAGATGTATGGATGAGGGTCTGGAGGGGTACAGATGGATGTGGGTCTGGAGGTGTTCTGATGGATGGATGAGGGTCTGGAGGGGTTCAGATGGATGAGGGTCTGGAGGGGTTCAGTTGGATGAGGGTCTGGAGGGGTTCAGATGGATGGGGGTCTGGAGGGGTTCAGATGGATGGGGGTCTGGAGGGGTTCAGTTGGATGAGGGACTGGATGGGTTCAGATGGATGGGGGTCTGGAGAGGTTCAATTGGATGGATGAGGGTCTGGAGGGGTTCAGATGAATGGGGGTCGGGAGGGGTTCAGATGGGTAGGGATCTGAAGCGGTTCAGATGGGTGGGGGTCTGGAGGGGTTCAGATGGATGGGGGTCTGGAGAGGTTCAATTGGATGGATGAGGGTCTGGAGGGGTTCAGATGGATGGCGGTGTGGGGTGTTCAGATAGATGGGGGTCTGGAGGGGTTCAGATGGAAATATAGGGGTTTGGAGGGATTTGCATGGATGGATAGAGAGTTTGGAGGGGTTCAGATGGATGGCGGTGTGGGGGGTTCAGATGGATTTGGGTCTGGAGGGGTTCAGATGGATGAGGGTCTGGAGGGGTTCAGATGGATGGGTAGGGGTCTGGAGGAGTTCAGATGGATGTGTAGGGATCTAGAGGGGTTCAGCTGGATAAGGGTCTGGATGGGTTCAGATGGATGGGGGTCTGGAGGGGTCAGATGGATGAGGGTTTGGAGGGGTTCAGCTAGATGGGTAGGGGTCTGGAGGGGTTCAGATGGATGGATGGGGGTCTGGAGGGGTTCAGATGGATGGGGGTCTGGAGGGGTTCAGATGGATGGGTGTCTGGAGGGGTTCAGATGGATGGGGTCTGGAGGGGTTCAGTTGGATGAGGGTCTGGAGGGGTTCAGATGGATGGGAGTCTGGAGAGGTTCAGTTGGCTGAGGGTCTGGAGGGGTTCAGATGGATGAGGGTCTGGACGGGTTCAGATGGATGGGTAGGGGTCTGGAGGGGTTCAGATGGATGGATGAGGGTCTGGAGGGGTTCAGATGGATGGCGGTCTAGAGGGGCTCAGATGGATGGGGTCTGGAGGGGTTCAGTTGGTTGAGGGTCTGGAGAGGTTCAGATTTATGGGAGTCTGGAGAGGTTCAGTTGGCTGAGGGTCCGGAGGGGTTCAGATGGATGGGTAGGGGTCTGGAGGGGTTCAGATGGGTGGATGAGGGTCTGGAGGGGTTCAGATGGATGGGGGTCTAGAGGGGTTCAGATGGATGGAGTCTGGAGGGGTTCAGTTGGATGTGGGACTGGATGGGTGCAGATGGATTGGGGTCTGGAGAGGTTCAATTGGATGGATGAGGGTCTGGAGGAGTTCAGATGGGTGGATGGGTGTCTGGATGGGTTCAGATGGATGAGGGTCTGGCGGGGTTCAGTTGGATGAGGGTCTGGAGAGGTTCAGATGGATGGGGGTCTGGAGGGGTTCAGATGGATGGGGGACTGGAGGGGTTCAGTTGGATGAGAGTCTGGATGGGTTCAGATGGATGGGGGTCTGGAAAGGTTCAGTTGGATGGATGAGGGTCTGGAGGGGTTCAGTTGGATGAGGGTTGGAGGGATTCAGATGGATGGGAGTCTGGAGGGATTCAGATGGATAGGGAGTTTGGAGGGGTTCTGATGGATGGCGGTGTGGAGTGTTCAGATAGATGGGGGTCTGGAGGGGTTCAGATGGAAATATAGGGGTTTGGAGGGATTTGCATGGATGGATAGGGAGTTTGGAGGGGTTCAGATGGATGGCGGTGTGGGGGGTTCAGATGATTTGGGTCTGAAGGGGTTCAGATGGATGAGGGTCTGGACGGGTTGAGATGGATGAGGGTCTGGAGGGGTTCAGCTAGATGGGTAGGGGTCTGGAGGGGTTCAGATGGATGGATGGGGTCTGGAGGGGTTCAGTTGCATGAGGGTCTGGAAAGGTTCAGTTGGATGGGTAGGGATCTGGAGGGGGTCAGATGGATGGGGGTCTGGAGTGGTTCAGATGGATGAGGGTCTGGAGGGGTTCAGTTGGATGAGGGTCTGGAGGGGTTCAGTTGGATGAGGGTCTGGAGAGGTTCAGATGGATGGGAGTCTGGAGAGGTGCAGTTGGATGAGGGTCTGAGGCGGTTCAGATGGATGACGGTCTGGACGGGTTCAGATGGATGGGTGGGGGTCTTGAGGGGTTCAGATGGATGGATGGGGTTCTGGAGGAGTTCAGCTGGATGAGGGTCTGGAGGGGTTCAGATGTATGGATGAGGGTCTGGAGGGGTACAGATGGATGTGGGTCTGGAGGTGTTCTGATGGATGGATGAGGGTCTGGAGGGGTTCAGATGGATGAGGGTCTGGAGGGGTTCAGTTGGATGAGGGTCTGGAGGGGTTCAGATGGATGGGGGTCTGGAGGGGTTCAGATGGATGGGGGTCTGGAGGGGTTCAGTTGGATGAGGGACTGGATGGGTTCAGATGGATGGGGGTCTGGAGAGGTTCAATTGGATGGATGAGGGTCTGGAGGGGTTCAGATGAATGGGGGTCGGGAGGGGTTCAGATGGGTAGGGATCTGAAGCGGTTCAGATGGGTGGGGGTCTGGAGGGGTTCAGATGGATGGGGGTCTGGAGAGGTTCAATTGGATGGATGAGGGTCTGGAGGGGTTCAGATGGATGGCGGTGTGGGGTGTTCAGATAGATGGGGGTCTGGAGGGGTTCAGATGGAAATATAGGGGTTTGGAGGGATTTGCATGGATGGATAGGGAGTTTGGAGGGGTTCAGATGGATGGCGGTGTGGGGGGTTCAGATGGATTTGGGTCTGGAGGGGTTCAGATGGATGAGGGTCTGGAGGGGTTCAGATGGATGGGTAGGGGTCTGGAGGAGTTCAGATGGATGTGTAGGGATCAAGAGGGGTTCAGCTGGATAAGGGTCTGGATGGGTTCAGATGGATGGGGGTCTGGAGGGGTCAGATGGATGAGGGTTTGGAGGGGTTCAGCTAGATGGGTAGGGGTCTGGAGGGGTTCAGATGGATGGATGGGGGTCTGGAGGGGTTCAGATGGATGGGGGTCTGGAGGGGTTCAGATGGATGGGTGTCTGGAGGGGTTCAGATGGATGGGGTCTGGAGGGGTTCAGTTGGATGAGGGTCTGGAGGGGTTCAGATGGATGGGAGTCTGGAGAGGTTCAGTTGGCTGAGGGTCTGGAGGGGTTCAGATGGATGAGGGTCTGGACGGGTTCAGATGGATGGGTAGGGGTCTGGAGGGGTTCAGATGGATGGATGAGGGTCTGGAGGGGTTCAGATGGATGGCGGTCTAGAGGGGCTCAGATGGATGGGGTCTGGAGGGGTTCAGTTGGTTGAGGGTCTGGAGAGGTTCAGATTTATGGGAGTCTGGAGAGGTTCAGTTGGCTGAGGGTCCGGAGGGGTTCAGATGGATGGGTAGGGGTCTGGAGGGGTTCAGATGGGTGGATGAGGGTCTGGAGGGGTTCAGATGGATGGGGGTCTAGAGGGGTTCAGATGGATGGAGTCTGGAGGGGTTCAGTTGGATGTGGGACTGGATGGGTGCAGATGGATTGGGGTCTGGAGAGGTTCAATTGGATGGATGAGGGTCTGGAGGAGTTCAGATGGGTGGATGGGTGTCTGGATGGGTTCAGATGGATGAGGGTCTGGCGGGGTTCAGTTGGATGAGGGTCTGGAGAGGTTCAGATGGATGGGGGTCTGGAGGGGTTCAGATGGATGGGGGACTGGAGGGGTTCAGTTGGATGAGAGTCTGGATGGGTTCAGATGGATGGGGGTCTGGAAAGGTTCAGTTGGATGGATGAGGGTCTGGAGGGGTTCAGTTGGATGAGGGTTGGAGGGATTCAGATGGATGGGAGTCTGGAGGGATTCAGATGGATAGGGAGTTTGGAGGGGTTCTGATGGATGGCGGTGTGGAGTGTTCAGATAGATGGGGGTCTGGAGGGGTTCAGATGGAAATATAGGGGTTTGGAGGGATTTGCATGGATGGATAGGGAGTTTGGAGGGGTTCAGATGGATGGCGGTGTGGGGGGTTCAGATGATTTGGGTCTGAAGGGGTTCAGATGGATGAGGGTCTGGACGGGTTGAGATGGATGAGGGTCTGGAGGGGTTCAGCTAGATGGGTAGGGGTCTGGAGGGGTTCAGATGGATGGATGGGGTCTGGAGGGGTTCAGTTGCATGAGGGTCTGGAAAGGTTCAGTTGGATGGGTAGGGATCTGGAGGGGGTCAGATGGATGGGGGTCTGGAGTGGTTCAGATGGATGAGGGTCTGGAGGGGTTCAGTTGGATGAGGGTCTGGAGGGGTTCAGATGGATGAGGGTCTGGACGGGTTCAGATGGATGGATGAGGGTCTGGAGGGGTACAGATGGATGGGGGTCTGGAGGGGTTCAGATGGATGGATGAGGGTCTGGTGGGGTTCAGATGGATGGGGGTCTGGCGTGGTTCAGATGGATGGATGAGGGTCTGGAGAGGTTCAGATGGATGAGGGTCTGGAGAGGTTCAGTTGGATGAGGGTCTGGAGGGGTTCAGATGGATGGGAGTCTGGAGGGGTTCATTTGGATGAGGGACTGGATGGGTTCAGATGAATGGGGGTCTGGAGAGGTTCAATTGGATGGATGAGGGTCTGGAGGAGTTCAGATGGATGGATCGGGGTCTGGAGGGGTTCAGATGGATGGATGAGGGTCTGGAGGGGCTCAGATGGATGAGGGTCTGGAGGGGTTCAGTTGGATGAGGGTCTGGAGGGGTTCAGATGGATGGGGGACTGGAGGGGTTCAGTTGGATGAGAGTCTGGATGTGTTCAGATGGATGGGGGTCTGGAGAGGTTCAGTTGGATGAGGGTTGGAGGGATTCAGATGGATGGGAGTCTGGAGGGATTTAGATGAATAGGGAGTTTGGAGGGGTTCTGATGGATGGCGGTGTGGGGTGTTCAGATAGATGGGGGTCTGGAGGGGTTCAGATGGAAATATAGGGGTTTGGAGGGATTTGCATGGATGGATAGGGAGTTTGGAGGGGTTCAGATGGATGGCGGTGTGGGGGGTTCAGATGGATTTGGGTCTGGAGGGGTTCAGATGGATGAGGGTCTGGAGGGGTTCAGATGGATGGGTAGGGGTCTGGAGGAGCTCAGATGGATGTGTAGGGATCTAGAGGGGTTCAGATGGATAAGGGTCTGGAGGGGTTCAGATGGGTAGGGGTCTGGAGGGGTTCAGATGGATGAGGGTTTGGAGGGGTTCAGCTAGATGGGTAGGGGTCTGGAGGGGTTCAGATGGATGGATGGGGGTCTGGAGGGGTTCAGATGGATGGGGGTCTGGAGGGGTTCAGATGGATGGGGTCTGGAGGGGTTCAGTTGGATGAGGGTCTGGAGGGGTTCATGGATGGGAGTCTGGAGAGGTTCAGTTTGCTGAGGGTCTGGAGGGGTTCAGATGGATGAGGGTCTGGACGGGTTCAGATGGATGGATGAGGGTCTTGAGGGGTACAGATGGATGGGGGTCTGGAGGGGTTCAGACGGATGGGGGTCTGGAGGGGTTCAGATAGATGGATGGAGTTCTGGAGGGGTTCAGATGGATGAAGGTCTGGAGGGGTTCAGATGGATGAGGGTTTGGAGGGGTTCAGCTAGATGGGTAGGGTCTGGAGGGGTTCCGATGGATGGATGGGGGTCTGGAGGTGTTCAGATGGATGGTGGTCTGGAGGGGTTCAGATGGATGGGGTCTGGAGGGGTTCAGTTGGATGAGGGTCTGGAGGGGTTCAGTTGGCTGAGGGTCTGGAGGGGTTCAGATTGATGGATGAGGGTCTGGAGGGGTTCAGATGGATGGGTGTCTAGAGGGGTTCAGATGGATGGGGTCTGGAGGGGTTCAGTTGGATGAGGGTCTGGAGAGGTTCAGATGGATGGGAGTCTGGAGAGGTGCAGTTGGATGAGGGTCTGGGGGGGTTCAGATGGATGACGGTCTGGACGGGTTCAGATGGATGGATGGGGGTCTGGAGGGGTTCAGATGGATGGATGGGGGTCTGGAGGCGTTCAGCTGGATGAGGGTCTGGAGGGATTCAGATGGATGGATGAGGGTCTGGAAGGGTTCAGATGGATGGATGAGGGTCTGGAGGAGTTCAGATGGATGGATGGGGGTCTGGAGGGGTTCAGATGGATGGATGAGGGTCTGGAGAGGTTCAGATGGATGAGGGTCTGGAGGGGTTCAGATGGATGGGGGTCTGGAGGGGTTCAGTTGGATGAGGGACTGGATGGGTTCAGATGAATGGGGGTCTGGAGAGGTTCAATTGGATGGATGAGGGTCTGGAGGAGTTCAGATGGATGGATGGGGGTCTGGAGGGGTTCAGATGGATGGATGAGGGTCTGGAGGGGTTCAGATGGATGAGGGTCTGGAGGGGTTCAGTTGGATGAGGGTCTGGAGGGGTTCAGATGGATGGGGGTCTGGAGGGGTTCAGATGGATGAGAGTCTGGATGTGTTCAGATGGATGGGGGTCTGGAGAGGTTCATTTGGATGGATGAGGGTCTGGAGGGGTTCAGTTGGATGAGGGTTGGAGGGATTCAGATGGATGGGAGTCTGGAGGGATTCAGATGGATAGGGAGTTTGGAGGGGTTCTGATGGATGGCGGTGTGGGGTGTTCAGATAGATGGGTGTCTGGAGGGGTTCAGATGGAAATATAGGGGTTTGGAGGGATTTGCATGGATGGATAGGGAGTTTGGAGGGGTTCAGATGGATGGCGGTGTGGGGGGTTCAGATGGATGAGGGTTTGGAGGGGTTCAGCTAGATGGGTAGGGGTCTGGAGGGGTTCAGATGGATGGATGGGGGTCTGGAGGGGTTCAGATGGATGGGGGTCTGGAGGGGTTCAGATGGATGGGGTCTGGAGGGGTTCAGTTGGATGAGGGTCTGGAGAGGTTCAGATGGATGGGAGTCTGGAGAGGTGCAGTTGGATGAGGGTCCGGGGGGGTTCAGATGGATGACGGTCTGGACGGGTTCAGATGGATGGATGGGGGTCTGGAGGGGTTCAGATGGATGGATGGGGGTCTGGAGGAGTTCAGCTGGATGAGGGTCTGGAGGGGTTCAGATGGATGGATGAGGGTCTGGACGGGTTCAGATGTATGGATGAGGGTCTGGAGGGGTACAGATGGATGGGGGTCTGGAGGGGTTCAGATGGATGGATGAGGGTCTGGAGGAGTTCAGATGGATGGATGGGGGTCTGGAGGGGTTCAGATAGATGGATGGGTGTCTGGAGGGGTTCAGATGGATGAGCGTCTGGAGGGGTTCAGATGGATGGGGGTCGGGAGGGGTTCAGATGGATGGGGGACTGGAGGGGTTCAGTTGGATGAGAGTCTGGATGGGTTCAGATGGTTGGGGGTCTGGAGAGGTTCAGTTGGATGGATGAGGGTCTGGAGGAGTTCAGTTGGATGAGGGTTGGAGGAATTCAGATGGATGGGAGTCTGGAGGGATTCAGATGGATAGGGAGTTTGGAGGGGTTCAGATGGAAGTATAGGGGTTTGGAGGGATTTGCATGGATGGATAGGGAGTTTGGAGGGGTTCAGATGGATGGCGGTGTGGGGGGTTCAGATGGATGTGGGTCTGCAGGGGTTCAGATGGATGAGGGTCTGGAGGGGTTCAGATGGATGGGTAGGGGTCTGGAGGAGTTCAGATGGATGTGTAGGGATCTAGAGGGGTTCAGATGGATAAGGGTCTGGAGGGGTTCAGATGGATGGGGATCTGGAGGGGTTCAGATAGATGGATGAGGGTCTGGAGGGGTTCAGATGGATGGGGGTCTAGAGGGGTTCAGATGGATGGGGTCTGGAGCGGTTCAGTTGGATGAGGGTCTGGAGAGGTTCAGATGGATGGGAGTCTGGAGAGGTGCAGTTGGATGAGGGTCTGGGGGGGTTCAGATGGATGGATGGGGGTCTGGAGGGGTTCAGATGGATGGATGGGGGTCTGGAGGGGTTCAGCTGGATGAGGGTCTGGAGGGGTTCAGATGGATGGATGAGGGTCTGGACGGGTTCAGATGGATGGATGAGGGTCTGGAGGAGTACAGATGGATAATGGTCTGGAGGGGTTCAGATGGATGGATGAGGGCCTGGAGGGGTACAGATGGATGGGGGTCTGGAGGGGTTCAGATGGATGGATGAGGGTCTGGAGGAGTTCAGATGGACGATGGTCTGGAGGGGTTCAGTTGGATGAGGGTCTGGAGGGGTTCAGATGGATGGTGGTCTGGAGGGGTTCAGATGGATGGGGTCTGGAGGGGTTCAGTTGGATGAGGGTCTGGAGGGGTTCAGCTGGATGAGGGTCTGGAGGGGTTCAGATGGATGGATGAGGGTCTGGACGGGTTCAGATGGATGGATGAGGGTCTGGAGGGGTACAGATGGATGGGGGTCTGGAGGGTTTCAGATGGATGGATGAGGGTCTGGAGGAGTTCAGATGGATGGATGGGGGTCTGGAGGGGTTCAGATGGATGGATGAGGGTCTGGAGGGGTTCAGATGGATGAGGGTCTGGAGGGGTTCAGTTGGATGAGGGTCTGGAGGGGTTCAGATGGATGGGGGTCTGGAGGGGTTCAGATGGATGGGGGATTGGAGGGGTTCAGTTGGATGAGAGTCTGGATGGGTTCAGATCGATGGGGGTCTGGAGAAGTTCAGATGGATGGCGGTGTGGGGTGTTCAGATAGATGGGGGTCTGGAGGGGTTCAGATGGAAATATAGGAGTTTGGAGGGATTCGTATGGATGGATAGGGAGTTTGGAGGGGTTCAGATGGATGTCGGTGTGGGGGTTTCAGATGGATGGGGGTCTGGAGGGGTTCAGATGGATGGGGTCTTGAGGGGTTCAGATAGATGGATGGAGGTCTGGAGGGGTTCAGATGGATGAGGGTCTGGAGGGGTTCAGATGGATGAGGGTTTGGAGGGGTTCAGCTAGATGGGTAGGGGTCTGGAGGGGTTCAGATGGATGGATGGGGGTCTGGAGGGGTTCAGATGGATGGTGGTCTGGAGGGGTTCAGAAGGATGGTGTCTGGAGGGGTTCAGTTGGATGAGGGTCTGGAGGGGTTCAGATGGATGGATGAGGGTCTGGAGGGGTTCAGATGGATGGGGGTCTAGAGGGGTTCAGATGGATGGGGTCTGGAGGGGTTTAGTTGGATGAGGGTCTGGAGAGGTTCAGATGGATGGGAGTCTGGAGAGGTGCAGTTGGATGAGGGTCCGGGGGGGTTCAGATGGATGACGGTCTGGACGGGTTCAGATGGATGGATGGGGGCCTGGAGGGGTTCAGATGGATGGATGGGGGTCTGGAGGAGTTCAGCTGGATGAGGGTCTGGAGGGGTTCAGATGGATGGATGAGGGTCTGGAGGGGTTCAGATGTATGGATGAGGGTCTGGAGGGGTACAGATGGATGTGGGTCTGGAGGTGTTCTGATGGATGGATGAGGGTCTGGAGGGGTTCAGATGGATGAGGGTCTGGAGGGGTTCAGTTGGATGAGGGTCTGGAGGGGTTCAGATGGATGGGGGTCTGGAGGGGTTCAGATGGATGGGGGTCTGGAGGGGTTCAGTTGGATGAGGGACTGGATGGGTTCAGATGGATGGGGGTCTGGAGAGGTTCAATTGGATGGATGAGGGTCTGGAGGGGTTCAGATGAATGGGGGTCGGGAGGGGTTCAGATGGGTAGGGATCTGAAGCGGTTCAGATGGGTGGGGGTCTGGAGGGGTTCAGATGGATGGGGGTCTGGAGAGGTTCAATTGGATGGATGAGGGTCTGGAGGGGTTCAGATGGATGGCGGTGTGGGGTGTTCAGATAGATGGGGGTCTGGAGGGGTTCAGATGGAAATATAGGGGTTTGGAGGGATTTGCATGGATGGATAGGGAGTTTGGAGGGGTTCAGATGGATGGCGGTGTGGGGGGTTCAGATGGATTTGGGTCTGGAGGGGTTCAGATGGATGAGGGTCTGGAGGGGTTCAGATGGATGGGTAGGGGTCTGGAGGAGTTCAGATGGATGTGTAGGGATCTAGAGGGGTTCAGCTGGATAAGGGTCTGGATGGGTTCAGATGGATGGGGGTCTGGAGGGGTTCAGATAGATGGATGGATGTCTGGTGGGGTTCAGATGGATGAGGGTCTGGAGGGGTTCAGATGGATGAGGGTTTGGAGGGGTTCAGCTAGATGGGTAGGGGTCTGGAGGGGTTCAGATGGATGGATGGGGGTCTGGAGGGGTTCAGATGGATGGGGGTCTGGAGGGGTTCAGATGGATGGGGGTCTGGAGGGGTTCAGATGGATGGGGTCTGGAGGGGTTCAGTTGGATGAGGGTCTGGAGGGGTTCAGATGGATGGGAGTCTGGAGAGGTTCAGTTGGCTGAGGGTCTGGAGGGGTTCAGATGGATGAGGGTCTGGACGGGTTCAGATGGATGGGTAGGGGTCTGGAGGGGTTCAGATGGATGGATGAGGGTCTGGAGGGGTTCAGATGGATGGCGGTCTAGAGGGGCTCAGATGGATGGGGTCTGGAGGGGTTCAGTTGGTTGAGGGTCTGGAGAGGTTCAGATTTATGGGAGTCTGGAGAGGTTCAGTTGGCTGAGGGTCCGGAGGGGTTCAGATGGATGGGTAGGGGTCTGGAGGGGTTCAGATGGGTGGATGAGGGTCTGGAGGGGTTCAGATGGATGGGGGTCTAGAGGGGTTCAGATGGATGGAGTCTGGAGGGGTTCAGTTGGATGTGGGACTGGATGGGTGCAGATGGATTGGGGTCTGGAGAGGTTCAATTGGATGGATGAGGGTCTGGAGGAGTTCAGATGGGTGGATGGGTGTCTGGATGGGTTCAGATGGATGAGGGTCTGGCGGGGTTCAGTTGGATGAGGGTCTGGAGAGGTTCAGATGGATGGGGGTCTGGAGGGGTTCAGATGGATGGGGGACTGGAGGGGTTCAGTTGGATGAGAGTCTGGATGGGTTCAGATGGATGGGGGTCTGGAAAGGTTCAGTTGGATGGATGAGGGTCTGGAGGGGTTCAGTTGGATGAGGGTTGGAGGGATTCAGATGGATGGGAGTCTGGAGGGATTCAGATGGATAGGGAGTTTGGAGGGGTTCTGATGGATGGCGGTGTGGAGTGTTCAGATAGATGGGGGTCTGGAGGGGTTCAGATGGAAATATAGGGGTTTGGAGGGATTTGCATGGATGGATAGGGAGTTTGGAGGGGTTCAGATGGATGGCGGTGTGGGGGGTTCAGATGATTTGGGTCTGAAGGGGTTCAGATGGATGAGGGTCTGGACGGGTTGAGATGGATGAGGGTCTGGAGGGGTTCAGCTAGATGGGTAGGGGTCTGGAGGGGTTCAGATGGATGGATGGGGTCTGGAGGGGTTCAGTTGCATGAGGGTCTGGAAAGGTTCAGTTGGATGGGTAGGGATCTGGAGGGGGTCAGATGGATGGGGGTCTGGAGTGGTTCAGATGGATGAGGGTCTGGAGGGGTTCAGTTGGATGAGGGTCTGGAGGGGTTCAGATGGATGAGGGTCTGGACGGGTTCAGATGGATGGATGAGGGTCTGGAGGGGTACAGATGGATGGGGGTCTGGAGGGGTTCAGATGGATGGATGAGGGTCTGGTGGGGTTCAGATGGATGGGGGTCTGGCGTGGTTCAGATGGATGGATGAGGGTCTGGAGAGGTTCAGATGGATGAGGGTCTGGAGAGGTTCAGTTGGATGAGGGTCTGGAGGGGTTCAGATGGATGGGAGTCTGGAGGGGTTCATTTGGATGAGGGACTGGATGGGTTCAGATGAATGGGGGTCTGGAGAGGTTCAATTGGATGGATGAGGGTCTGGAGGAGTTCAGATGGATGGATCGGGGTCTGGAGGGGTTAAGATGGATGGATGAGGGTCTGGAGGGGCTCAGATGGATGAGGGTCTGGAGGGGTTCAGTTGGATGAGGGTCTGGAGGGGTTCAGATGGATGGGGGACTGGAGGGGTTCAGTTGGATGAGAGTCTGGATGTGTTCAGATGGATGGGGGTCTGGAGAGGTTCAGTTGGATGAGGGTTGGAGGGATTCAGATGGATGGGAGTCTGGAGGGATTTAGATGAATAGGGAGTTTGGAGGGGTTCTGATGGATGGCGGTGTGGGGTGTTCAGATAGATGGGGGTCTGGAGGGGTTCAGATGGAAATATAGGGGTTTGGAGGGATTTGCATGGATGGATAGGGAGTTTGGAGGGGTTCAGATGGATGGCGGTGTGGGGGGTTCAGATGGATTTGGGTCTGGAGGGGTTCAGATGGATGAGGGTCTGGAGGGGTTCAGATGGATGGGTAGGGGTCTGGAGGAGTTCAGATGGATGTGTAGGGATCTAGAGGGGTTCAGATGGATAAGGGTCTGGAGGGGTTCAGATGGGTAGGGGTCTGGAGGGGTTCAGATGGATGAGGGTTTGGAGGGGTTCAGCTAGATGGGTAGGGGTCTGGAGGGGTTGAGATGGATGGATGGGGGTCTGGAGGGGTTCAGATGGATGGGGGTCTGGAGGGGTTCAGATGGATGGGGTCTGGAGGGGTTCAGTTGGATGAGGGTCTGGAGGGGTTCAGATGGATGGGAGTCTGGAGAGGTTCAGTTTGCTGAGGGTCTGGAGGGGTTCAGATGGATGAGGGTCTGGACGGGTTCAGATGGATGGATGAGGGTCTTGAGGGTTACAGATGGATGGGGGTCTGGAGGGGTTCAGACGGATGGGGGTCTGGAGGGGTTCAGATAGATGGATGGAGTTCTGGAGGGGTTCAGATGGATGAAGGTCTGGAGGGGTTCAGATGGATGAGGGTTTGGAGGGGTTCAGCTAGATGGGTAGGGGTCTGGAGGGGTTCCGATGGATGGATGGGGGTCTGGAGGTGTTCAGATGGATGGTGGTCTGGAGGGGTTCAGATGGATGGGGTCTGGAGGGGTTCAGTTGGATGAGGGTCTGGAGGGGTTCAGTTGGCTGAGGGTCTGGAGGGGTTCAGATTGATGGATGAGGGTCTGGAGGGGTTCAGATGGATGGGTGTCTAGAGGGGTTCAGATGGATGGGGTCTGGAGGGGTTCAGTTGGATGAGGGTCTGGAGAGGTTCAGATGGATGGGAGTCTGGAGAGGTGCAGTTGGATGAGGGTCTGGGGGGGTTCAGATGGATGACGGTCTGGACGGGTTCAGATGGATGGATGGGGGTCTGGAGGGGTTCAGATGGATGGATGGGGGTCTGGAGGCGTTCAGCTGGATGAGGGTCTGGAGGGATTCAGATGGATGGATGAGGGTCTGGAAGGGTTCAGATGGATGGATGAGGGTCTGGAGGAGTTCAGATGGATGGATGGGGGTCTGGAGGGGTTCAGATGGATGGATGAGGGTCTGGAGAGGTTCAGATGGATGAGGGTCTGGAGGGGTTCAGATGGATGGGGGTCTGGAGGGGTTCAGTTGGATGAGGGACTGGATGGGTTCAGATGAATGGGGGTCTGGAGAGGTTCAATTGGATGGATGAGGGTCTGGAGGAGTTCAGATGGATGGATGGGGGTCTGGAGGGGTTCAGATGGATGGATGAGGGTCTGGAGGGGTTCAGATGGATGAGGGTCTGGAGGGGTTCAGTTGGATGAGGGTCTGGAGGGGTTCAGATGGATGGGGGTCTGGAGGGGTTCAGATGGATGAGAGTCTGGATGTGTTCAGATGGATGGGGGTCTGGAGAGGTTCATTTGGATGGATGAGGGTCTGGAGGGGTTCAGTTGGATGAGGGTTGGAGGGATTCAGATGGATGGGAGTCTGGAGGGATTCAGATGGATAGGGAGTTTGGAGGGGTTCTGATGGATGGCGGTGTGGGGTGTTCAGATAGATGGGTGTCTGGAGGGGTTCAGATGGAAATATAGGGGTTTGGAGGGATTTGCATGGATGGATAGGGAGTTTGGAGGGGTTCAGATGGATGGCGGTGTGGGGGGTTCAGATGGATGAGGGTTTGGAGGGGTTCAGCTAGATGGGTAGGGGTCTGGAGGGGTTCAGATGGATGGATGGGGGTCTGGAGGGGTTCAGATGGATGGGGGTCTGGAGGGGTTCAGATGGATGGGGTCTGGAGGGGTTCAGTTGGATGAGGGTCTGGAGAGGTTCAGATGGATGGGAGTCTGGAGAGGTGCAGTTGGATGAGGGTCCGGGGGGGTTCAGATGGATGACGGTCTGGACGGGTTCAGATGGATGGATGGGGGTCTGGAGGGGTTCAGATGGATGGATGGGGGTCTGGAGGAGTTCAGCTGGATGAGGGTCTGGAGGGGTTCAGATGGATGGATGAGGGTCTGGACGGGTTCAGATGTATGGATGAGGGTCTGGAGGGGTACAGATGGATGGGGGTCTGGAGGGGTTCAGATGGATGGATGAGGGTCTGGAGGAGTTCAGATGGATGGATGGGGGTCTGGAGGGGTTCAGATAGATGGATGGGTGTCTGGAGGGGTTCAGATGGATGAGCGTCTGGAGGGGTTCAGATGGATGGGGGTCGGGAGGGGTTCAGATGGATGGGGGACTGGAGGGGTTCAGTTGGATGAGAGTCTGGATGGGTTCAGATGGTTGGGGGTCTGGAGAGGTTCAGTTGGATGGATGAGGGTCTGGAGGAGTTCAGTTGGATGAGGGTTGGAGGAATTCAGATGGATGGGAGTCTGGAGGGATTCAGATGGATAGGGAGTTTGGAGGGCTTCAGATGGAAGTATAGGGGTTTGGAGGGATTTGCATGGATGGATAGGGAGTTTGGAGGGGTTCAGATGGATGGCGGTGTGGGGGGTTCAGATGGATGTGGGTCTGCAGGGGTTCAGATGGATGAGGGTCTGGAGGGGTTCAGATGGATGGGTAGGGGTCTGGAGGAGTTCAGATGGATGTGTAGGGATCTAGAGGGGTTCAGATGGATAAGGGTCTGGAGGGGTTCAGATGGATGGGGATCTGGAGGGGTTCAGATAGATGGATGAGGGTCTGGAGGGGTTCAGATGGATGGGGGTCTAGAGGGGTTCAGATGGATGGGGTCTGGAGCGGTTCAGTTGGATGAGGGTCTGGAGAGGTTCAGATGGATGGGAGTCTGGAGAGGTGCAGTTGGATGAGGGTCTGGGGGGGTTCAGATGGATGGATGGGGGTCTGGAGGGGTTCAGATGGATGGATGGGGGTCTGGAGGGGTTCAGCTGGATGAGGGTCTGGAGGGGTTCAGATGGATGGATGAGGGTCTGGACGGGTTCAGATGGATGGATGAGGGTCTGGAGGAGTACAGATGGATAATGGTCTGGAGGGGTTCAGATGGATGGATGAGGGCCTGGAGGGGTACAAATGGATGGGGGTCTGGAGGGGTTCAGATGGATGGATGAGGGTCTGGAGGAGTTCAGATGGACGATGGTCTGGAGGGGTTCAGTTGGATGAGGGTCTGGAGGGGTTCAGATGGATGGTGGTCTGGAGGGGTTCAGATGGATGGGGTCTGGAGGGGTTCAGTTGGATGAGGGTCTGGAGGGGTTCAGCTGGATGAGGGTCTGGAGGGGTTCAGATGGATGGATGAGGGTCTGGACGGGTTCAGATGGATGGATGAGGGTCTGGAGGGGTACAGATGGATGGGGGTCTGGAGGGTTTCAGATGGATGGATGAGGGTCTGGAGGAGTTCAGATGGATGGATGGGGGTCTGGAGGGGTTCAGATGGATGGATGAGGGTCTGGAGGGGTTCAGATGGATGAGGGTCTGGAGGGGTTCAGTTGGATGAGGGTCTGGAGGGGTTCAGATGGATGGGGGTCTGGAGGGGTTCAGATGGATGGGGGATTGGAGGGGTTCAGTTGGATGAGAGTCTGGATGGGTTCAGATCGATGGGGGTCTGGAGAAGTTCAGATGGATGGCGGTGTGGGGTGTTCAGATAGATGGGGGTCTGGAGAGGTTCATTTGGATGGATGAGGGTCTGGAGGGGTTCAGTTGGATGAGGGTTGGAGGGATTCAGATGGATGGGAGTCTGGAGGGATTCAGATGGATAGGGAGTTTGGAGGGGTTCTGATGGATGGCGGTGTGGGGTGTTCAGATAGATGGGTGTCTGGAGGGGTTCAGATGGAAATATAGGGGTTTGGAGGGATTTGCATGGATGGATAGGGAGTTTGGAGGGGTTCAGATGGATGGCGGTGTGGGGGGTTCAGATGATTTGGGTCTGAAGGGGTTCAGATGGATGAGGGTCTGGACGGGTTGAGATGGATGAGGGTCTGGAGGGGTTCAGCTAGATGGGTAGGGGTCTGGAGGGGTTCAGATGGATGGATGGGGTCTGGAGGGGTTCAGTTGCATGAGGGTCTGGAAAGGTTCAGTTGGATGGGTAGGGATCTGGAGGGGGTCAGATGGATGGGGGTCTGGAGTGGTTCAGATGGATGAGGGTCTGGAGGGGTTCAGTTGGATGAGGGTCTGGAGGGGTTCAGATGGATGAGGGTCTGGACGGGTTCAGATGGATGGATGAGGGTCTGGAGGGGTACAGATGGATGGGGGTCTGGAGGGGTTCAGATGGATGGATGAGGGTCTGGTGGGGTTCAGATGGATGGGGGTCTGGCGTGGTTCAGATGGATGGATGAGGGTCTGGAGAGGTTCAGATGGATGAGGGTCTGGAGAGGTTCAGTTGGATGAGGGTCTGGAGGGGTTCAGATGGATGGGAGTCTGGAGGGGTTCATTTGGATGAGGGACTGGATGGGTTCAGATGAATGGGGGTCTGGAGAGGTTCAATTGGATGGATGAGGGTCTGGAGGAGTTCAGATGGATGGATCGGGGTCTGGAGGGGTTCAGATGGATGGATGAGGGTCTGGAGGGGCTCAGATGGATGAGGGTCTGGAGGGGTTCAGTTGGATGAGGGTCTGGAGGGGTTCAGATGGATGGGGGACTGGAGGGGTTCAGTTGGATGAGAGTCTGGATGTGTTCAGATGGATGGGGGTCTGGAGAGGTTCAGTTGGATGAGGGTTGGAGGGATTCAGATGGATGGGAGTCTGGAGGGATTTAGATGAATAGGGAGTTTGGAGGGGTTCTGATGGATGGCGGTGTGGGGTGTTCAGATAGATGGGGGTCTGGAGGGGTTCAGATGGAAATATAGGGGTTTGGAGGGATTTGCATGGATGGATAGGGAGTTTGGAGGGGTTCAGATGGATGGCGGTGTGGGGGGTTCAGATGGATTTGGGTCTGGAGGGGTTCAGATGGATGAGGGTCTGGAGGGGTTCAGATGGATGGGTAGGGGTCTGGAGGAGTTCAGATGGATGTGTAGGGATCTAGAGGGGTTCAGATGGATAAGGGTCTGGAGGGGTTCAGATGGGTAGGGGTCTGGAGGGGTTCAGATGGATGAGGGTTTGGAGGGGTTCAGCTAGATGGGTAGGGGTCTGGAGGGGTTCAGATGGATGGATGGGGGTCTGGAGGGGTTCAGATGGATGGGGGTCTGGAGGGGTTCAGATGGATGGGGTCTGGAGGGGTTCAGTTGGATGAGGGTCTGGAGGGGTTCAGATGGATGGGAGTCTGGAGAGGTTCAGTTTGCTGAGGGTCTGGAGGGGTTCAGATGGATGAGGGTCTGGACGGGTTCAGATGGATGGATGAGGGTCTTGAGGGTTACAGATGGATGGGGGTCTGGAGGGGTTCAGACGGATGGGGGTCTGGAGGGGTTCAGATAGATGGATGGAGTTCTGGAGGGGTTCAGATGGATGAAGGTCTGGAGGGGTTCAGATGGATGAGGGTTTGGAGGGGTTCAGCTAGATGGGTAGGGGTCTGGAGGGGTTCAGATGGATGGATGGGGGTCTGGAGGTGTTCAGATGGATGGTGGTCTGGAGGGGTTCAGATGGATGGGGTCTGGAGGGGTTCAGTTGGATGAGGGTCTGGAGGGGTTCAGTTGGCTGAGGGTCTGGAGGGGTTCAGATTGATGGATGAGGGTCTGGAGGGGTTCAGATGGATGGGTGTCTAGAGGGGTTCAGATGGATGGGGTCTGGAGGGGTTCAGTTGGATGAGGGTCTGGAGAGGTTCAGATGGATGGGAGTCTGGAGAGGTGCAGTTGGATGAGGGTCTGGGGGGGTTCAGATGGATGACGGTCTGGACGGGTTCAGATGGATGGATGGGGGTCTGGAGGGGTTCAGATGGATGGATGGGGGTCTGGAGGCGTTCAGCTGGATGAGGGTCTGGAGGGATTCAGATGGATGGATGAGGGTCTGGAAGGGTTCAGATGGATGGATGAGGGTCTGGAGGAGTTCAGATGGATGGATGGGGGTCTGGAGGGGTTCAGATGGATGGATGAGGGTCTGGAGAGGTTCAGATGGATGAGGGTCTGGAGGGGTTCAGATGGATGGGGGTCTGGAGGGGTTCAGTTGGATGAGGGACTGGATGGGTTCAGATGAATGGGGGTCTGGAGAGGTTCAATTGGATGGATGAGGGTCTGGAGGAGTTCAGATGGATGGATGGGGGTCTGGAGGGGTTCAGATGGATGGATGAGGGTCTGGAGGGGTTCAGATGGATGAGGGTCTGGAGGGGTTCAGTTGGATGAGGGTCTGGAGGGGTTCAGATGGATGGGGGTCTGGAGGGGTTCAGATGGATGAGAGTCTGGATGTGTTCAGATGGATGGGGGTCTGGAGAGGTTCATTTGGATGGATGAGGGTCTGGAGGGGTTCAGTTGGATGAGGGTTGGAGGGATTCAGATGGATGGGAGTCTGGAGGGATTCAGATGGATAGGGAGTTTGGAGGGGTTCTGATGGATGGCGGTGTGGGGTGTTCAGATAGATGGGTGTCTGGAGGGGTTCAGATGGAAATATAGGGGTTTGGAGGGATTTGCATGGATGGATAGGGAGTTTGGAGGGGTTCAGATGGATGGCGGTGTGGGGGGTTCAGATGGATGAGGGTTTGGAGGGGTTCAGCTAGATGGGTAGGGGTCTGGAGGGGTTCAGATGGATGGATGGGGGTCTGGAGGGGTTCAGATGGATGGGGGTCTGGAGGGGTTCAGATGGATGGGGTCTGGAGGGGTTCAGTTGGATGAGGGTCTGGAGAGGTTCAGATGGATGGGAGTCTGGAGAGGTGCAGTTGGATGAGGGTCCGGGGGGGTTCAGATGGATGACGGTCTGGACGGGTTCAGATGGATGGATGGGGGTCTGGAGGGGTTCAGATGGATGGATGGGGGTCTGGAGGAGTTCAGCTGGATGAGGGTCTGGAGGGGTTCAGATGGATGGATGAGGGTCTGGACGGGTTCAGATGTATGGATGAGGGTCTGGAGGGGTACAGATGGATGGGGGTCTGGAGGGGTTCAGATGGATGGATGAGGGTCTGGAGGAGTTCAGATGGATGGATGGGGGTCTGGAGGGGTTCAGATAGATGGATGGGTGTCTGGAGGGGTTCAGATGGATGAGCGTCTGGAGGGGTTCAGATGGATGGGGGTCGGGAGGGGTTCAGATGGATGGGGGACTGGAGGGGTTCAGTTGGATGAGAGTCTGGATGGGTTCAGATGGTTGGGGGTCTGGAGAGGTTCAGTTGGATGGATGAGGGTCTGGAGGAGTTCAGTTGGATGAGGGTTGGAGGAATTCAGATGGATGGGAGTCTGGAGGGATTCAGATGGATAGGGAGTTTGGAGGGGTTCAGATGGAAGTATAGGGGTTTGGAGGGATTTGCATGGATGGATAGGGAGTTTGGAGGGGTTCAGATGGATGGCGGTGTGGGGGGTTCAGATGGATGTGGGTCTGCAGGGGTTCAGATGGATGAGGGTCTGGAGGGGTTCAGATGGATGGGTAGGGGTCTGGAGGAGTTCAGATGGATGTGTAGGGATCTAGAGGGGTTCAGATGGATAAGGGTCTGGAGGGGTTCAGATGGATGGGGATCTGGAGGGGTTCAGATAGATGGATGAGGGTCTGGAGGGGTTTAGATGGATGGGGGTCTAGAGGGGTTCAGATGGATGGGGTCTGGAGCGGTTCAGTTGGATGAGGGTCTGGAGAGGTTCAGATGGATGGGAGTCTGGAGAGGTGCAGTTGGATGAGGGTCTGGGGGGGTTCAGATGGATGGATGGGGGTCTGGAGGGGTTCAGATGGATGGATGGGGGTCTGGAGGGGTTCAGCTGGATGAGGGTCTGGAGGGGTTCAGATGGATGGATGAGGGTCTGGACGGGTTCAGATGGATGGATGAGGGTCTGGAGGAGTACAGATGGGTAATGGTCTGGAGGGGTTCAGATGGATGGATGAGGGCCTGGAGGGGTACAGATGGATGGGGGTCTGGAGGGGTTCAGATGGATGGATGAGGGTCTGGAGGAGTTCAGATGGACGATGGTCTGGAGGGGTTCAGTTGGATGAGGGTCTGGAGGGGTTCAGATGGATGGTGGTCTGGAGGGGTTCAGATGGATGGGGTCTGGAGGGGTTCAGTTGGATGAGGGTCTGGAGGGGTTCAGCTGGATGAGGGTCTGGAGGGGTTCAGATGGATGGATGAGGGTCTGGACGGGTTCAGATGGATGGATGAGGGTCTGGAGGGGTACAGATGGATGGGGGTCTGGAGGGTTTCAGATGGATGGATGAGGGTCTGGAGGAGTTCAGATGGATGGATGGGGGTCTGGAGGGGTTCAGATGGATGGATGAGGGTCTGGAGGGGTTCAGATGGATGAGGGTCTGGAGGGGTTCAGTTGGATGAGGGTCTGGAGGGGTTCAGATGGATGGGGGTCTGGAGGGGTTCAGATGGATGGGGGATTGGAGGGGTTCAGTTGGATGAGAGTCTGGATGGGTTCAGATCGATGGGGGTCTGGAGAAGTTCAGATGGATGGCGGTGTGGGGTGTTCAGATAGATGGGGGTCTGGAGAGGTTCATTTGGATGGATGAGGGTCTGGAGGGGTTCAGTTGGATGAGGGATGGAGGGATTCAGATGGATGGGAGTCTGGAGGGATTCAGATGGATAGGGAGTTTGGAGGGGTTCTGATGGATGGCGGTGTGGGGTGTTCAGATAGATGGGTGTCTGGAGGGGTTCAGATGGAAATATAGGGGTTTGGAGGGATTTGCATGGATGGATAGGGAGTTTGGAGGGGTTCAGATGGATGGCGGTGTGGGGGGTTCAGATGATTTGGGTCTGAAGGGGTTCAGATGGATGAGGGTCTGGACGGGTTGAGATGGATGAGGGTCTGGAGGGGTTCAGCTAGATGGGTAGGGGTCTGGAGGGGTTCAGATGGATGGATGGGGTCTGGAGGGGTTCAGTTGCATGAGGGTCTGGAAAGGTTCAGTTGGATGGGTAGGGATCTGGAGGGGGTCAGATGGATGGGGGTCTGGAGTGGTTCAGATGGATGAGGGTCTGGAGGGGTTCAGTTGGATGAGGGTCTGGAGGGGTTCAGATGGATGAGGGTCTGGACGGGTTCAGATGGATGGATGAGGGTCTGGAGGGGTACAGATGGATGGGGGTCTGGAGGGGTTCAGATGGATGGATGAGGGTCTGGTGGGGTTCAGATGGATGGGGGTCTGGCGTGGTTCAGATGGATGGATGAGGGTCTGGAGAGGTTCAGATGGATGAGGGTCTGGAGAGGTTCAGTTGGATGAGGGTCTGGAGGGGTTCAGATGGATGGGAGTCTGGAGGGGTTCATTTGGATGAGGGACTGGATGGGTTCAGATGAATGGGGGTCTGGAGAGGTTCAATTGGATGGATGAGGGTCTGGAGGAGTTCAGATGGATGGATCGGGGTCTGGAGGGGTTCAGATGGATGGATGAGGGTCTGGAGGGGCTCAGATGGATGAGGGTCTGGAGGGGTTCAGTTGGATGAGGGTCTGGAGGGGTTCAGATGGATGGGGGACTGGAGGGGTTCAGTTGGATGAGAGTCTGGATGTGTTCAGATGGATGGGGGTCTGGAGAGGTTCAGTTGGATGAGGGTTGGAGGGATTCAGATGGATGGGAGTCTGGAGGGATTTAGATGAATAGGGAGTTTGGAGGGGTTCTGATGGATGGCGGTGTGGGGTGTTCAGATAGATGGGGGTCTGGAGGGGTTCAGATGGAAATATAGGGGTTTGGAGGGATTTGCATGGATGGATAGGGAGTTTGGAGGGGTTCAGATGGATGGCGGTGTGGGGGGTTCAGATGGATTTGGGTCTGGAGGGGTTCAGATGGATGAGGGTCTGGAGGGGTTCAGATGGATGGGTAGGGGTCTGGAGGAGTTCAGATGGATGTGTAGGGATCTAGAGTGGTTCAGATGGATAAGGGTCTGGAGGGGTTCAGATCGATAGGGGTCTGGAGGGGTTCAGATGGATGAGGGTTTGGAGGGGTTCAGCTAGATGGGTAGGGGTCTGGAGGGGTTGAGATGGATGGATGGGGGTCTGGAGGGGTTCAGATGGATGGGGGTCTGGAGGGGTTCAGATGGATGTGGTCTGGAGGGGTTCAGTTGGATGAGGGTCTGGAGGGGTTCAGATGGATGGGAGTCTGGAGAGGTTCAGTTTGCTGAGGGTCTGGAGGGGTTCAGATGGATGAGGGTTTGGAGGGGTTCAGCTAGATGGGTAGGGGTCTGGAGGGGTTCAGATGGATGGATGGGGGTCTGGAGGTGTTCAGATGGATGGTGGTCTGGAGGGGTTCAGATGGATGGGGTCTGGAGGGGTTCAGTTGGATGAGGGTCTGGAGGGGTTCAGTTGGATGGGAGTCTGGAGAGGTTCAGTTGGCTGAGGGTCTGGAGGGGTTCAGATTGATGGATGAGGGTCTGGAGGGGTTCAGATGGATGGGTGTCTAGAGGGGTTCAGATGGATGGGGTCTGGAGGGTTCAGTTGGATGAGGGTCTGGAGAGGTTCAGATGGATGGGAGTCTGGAGAGGTGCAGTTGGATGAGGGTCTGGGGGGGTTCAGATGGATGACGGTCTGGACGGGTTCAGATGGATGGATGGGGGTCTGGAGGGGTTCAGATGGATGGATGGGGGTCTGGAGGCGTTCAGCTGGATGAGGGTCTGGAGGGATTCAGATGGATGGATGAGGGTCTGGAAGGGTTCAGATGGATGGATGAGGGTCTGGAGGAGTTCAGATGGATGGATGGGGGTCTGGAGGAGTTCAGCTGGATGAGGGTCTGGAGGGGTTCAGATGGATGGATGAGGGTCTGGACGGGTTCAGATGTATGGATGAGGGTCTGGAGGGTACAGATGGATGGGGGTCTGGAGGGGTTCAGATGGATGGATGAGGGTCTGGAGGAGTTCAGATGGATGGATGGGGGTCTGGAGGGGTTCAGATAGATGGATGGGTGTCTGGAGGGGTTCAGATGGATGAGCGTCTGGAGGGGTTCAGATGGATGGGGGTCGGGAGGGGTTCAGATGGATGGGGGACTGGAGGGGTTCAGTTGGATGAGAGTCTGGATGGGTTCAGATGGTTGGGGGTCTGGAGAGGTTCAGTTGGATGGATGAGGGTCTGGAGGAGTTCAGTTGGATGAGGGTTGGAGGAATTCAGATGGATGGGAGTCTGGAGGGATTCAGATGGATAGGGAGTTTGGAGGGGTTCAGATGGAAGTATAGGGGTTTGGAGGGATTTGCATGGATGGATAGGGAGTTTGGAGGGGTTCAGATGGATGGCGGTGTGGGGGGTTCAGATGGATGTGGGTCTGCAGGGGTTCAGATGGATGAGGGTCTGGAGGGGTTCAGATGGATGGGTAGGGGTCTGGAGGAGTTCAGATGGATGTGTAGGGATTTAGAGGGGTTCAGATGGATAAGGGTCTGGAGGGGTTCAGATGGATGGGGATCTGGAGGGGTTCAGATAGATGGATGAGGGTCTGGAGGGGTTCAGATGGATGGGGGTCTAGAGGGGTTCAGATGGATGGGGTCTGGAGCGGTTCAGTTGGATGAGGGTCTGGAGAGGTTCAGATGGATGGGAGTCTGGAGAGGTGCAGTTGGATGAGGGTCTGGGGGGGTTCAGATGGATGGATGGGGGTCTGGAGGGGTTCAGATGGATGGATGGGGGTCTGGAGGGGTTCAGCTGGATGAGGGTCTGGAGGGGTTCAGATGGATGGATGAGGGTCTGGACGGGTTCAGATGGATGGATGAGGGTCTGGAGGAGTACAGATGGATAATGGTCTGGAGGGGTTCAGATGGATGGATGAGGGCCTGGAGGGGTACAGATGGATGGGGGTCTGGAGGGGTTCAGATGGATGGATGAGGGTCTGGAGGAGTTCAGATGGACGATGGTCTGGAGGGGTTCAGTTGGATGAGGGTCTGGAGGGGTTCAGATGGATGGTGGTCTGGAGGGGTTCAGATGGATGGGGTCTGGAGGGGTTCAGTTGGATGAGGGTCTGGAGGGGTTCAGCTGGATGAGGGTCTGGAGGGGTTCAGATGGATGGATGAGGGTCTGGACGGGTTCAGATGGATGGATGAGGGTCTGGAGGGGTACAGATGGATGGGGGTCTGGAGGGTTTCAGATGGATGGATGAGGGTCTGGAGGAGTTCAGATGGATGGATGGGGGTCTGGAGGGGTTCAGATGGATGGATGAGGGTCTGGAGGGGTTCAGATGGATGAGGGTCTGGAGGGGTTCAGTTGGATGAGGGTCTGGAGGGGTTCAGATGGATGGGGGTCTGGAGGGGTTCAGATGGATGGGGGATTGGAGGGGTTCAGTTGGATGAGAGTCTGGATGGGTTCAGATCGATGGGGGTCTGGAGAAGTTCAGATGGATGGCGGTGTGGGGTGTTCAGATAGATGGGGGTCTGGAGAGGTTCATTTGGATGGATGAGGGTCTGGAGGGGTTCAGTTGGATGAGGGTTGGAGGGATTCAGATGGATGGGAGTCTGGAGGGATTCAGATGGATAGGGAGTTTGGAGGGGTTCTGATGGATGGCGGTGTGGGGTGTTCAGATAGATGGGTGTCTGGAGGGGTTCAGATGGAAATATAGGGGTTTGGAGGGATTTGCATGGATGGATAGGGAGTTTGGAGGGGTTCAGATGGATGGCGGTGTGGGGGGTTCAGATGATTTGGGTCTGAAGGGGTTCAGATGGATGAGGGTCTGGACGGGTTGAGATGGATGAGGGTCTGGAGGGGTTCAGCTAGATGGGTAGGGGTCTGGAGGGGTTCAGATGGATGGATGGGGTCTGGAGGGGTTCAGTTGCATGAGGGTCTGGAAAGGTTCAGTTGGATGGGTAGGGATCTGGAGGGGGTCAGATGGATGGGGGTCTGGAGTGGTTCAGATGGATGAGGGTCTGGAGGGGTTCAGTTGGATGAGGGTCTGGAGGGGTTCAGATGGATGAGGTCTGGACGGGTTCAGATGGATGGATGAGGGTCTGGAGGGGTACAGATGGATGGGGGTCTGGAGGGGTTCAGATGGATGGATGAGGGTCTGGTGGGGTTCAGATGGATGGGGGTCTGGCGTGGTTCAGATGGATGGATGAGGGTCTGGAGAGGTTCAGATGGATGAGGGTCTGGAGAGGTTCAGTTGGATGAGGGTCTGGAGGGGTTCAGATGGATGGGAGTCTGGAGGGGTTCATTTGGATGAGGGACTGGATGGGTTCAGATGAATGGGGGTCTGGAGAGGTTCAATTGGATGGATGAGGGTCTGGAGGAGTTCAGATGGATGGATCGGGGTCTGGAGGGGTTCAGATGGATGGATGAGGGTCTGGAGGGGCTCAGATGGATGAGGGTCTGGAGGGGTTCAGTTGGATGAGGGTCTGGAGGGGTTCAGATGGATGGGGGACTGGAGGGGTTCAGTTGGATGAGAGTCTGGATGTGTTCAGATGGATGGGGGTCTGGAGAGGTTCAGTTGGATGAGGGTTGGAGGGATTCAGATGGATGGGAGTCTGGAGGGATTTAGATGAATAGGGAGTTTGGAGGGGTTCTGATGGATGGCGGTGTGGGGTGTTCAGATAGATGGGGGTCTGGAGGGGTTCAGATGGAAATATAGGGGTTTGGAGGGATTTGCATGGATGGATAGGGAGTTTGGAGGGGTTCAGATGGATGGCGGTGTGGGGGGTTCAGATGGATTTGGGTCTGGAGGGGTTCAGATGGATGAGGGTCTGGAGGGGTTCAGATGGATGGGTAGGGGTCTGGAGGAGTTCAGATGGATGTGTAGGGATCTAGAGGGGTTCAGATGGATAAGGGTCTGGGGTCTGGAGGGTTCAGATGGGTAGGGGTCTGGAGGGGTTCAGATGGATGAGGGTTTGGAGGGGTTCAGCTAGATGGGTAGGGGTCTGGAGGGGTTCAGATGGATGGATGGGGGTCTGGAGGGGTTCAGATGGATGGGGGTCTGGAGGGGTTCAGATGGATGGGGTCTGGAGGGGTTCAGTTGGATGAGGGTCTGGAGGGGTTCAGATGGATGGGAGTCTGGAGAGGTTCAGTTTGCTGAGGGTCTGGAGGGGTTCAGATGGATGAGGGTCTGGACGGGTTCAGATGGATGGATGAGGGTCTTGAGGGTTACAGATGGATGGGGGTCTGGAGGGGTTCAGACGGATGGGGGTCTGGAGGGGTTCAGATAGATGGATGGAGTTCTGGAGGGGTTCAGATGGATGAAGGTCTGGAGGGGTTCAGATGGATGAGGGTTTGGAGGGGTTCAGCTAGATGGGTAGGGGTCTGGAGGGGTTCCGATGGATGGATGGGGGTCTGGAGGTGTTCAGATGGATGGTGGTCTGGAGGGGTTCAGATGGATGGGGTCTGGAGGGGTTCAGTTGGATGAGGGTCTGGAGGGGTTCAGTTGGCTGAGGGTCTGGAGGGGTTCAGATTGATGGATGAGGGTCTGGAGGGGTTCAGATGGATGGGTGTCTAGAGGGGTTCAGATGGATGGGGTCTGGAGGGGTTCAGTTGGATGAGGGTCTGGAGAGGTTCAGATGGATGGGAGTCTGGAGAGGTGCAGTTGGATGAGGGTCTGGGGGGTTCAGATGGATGACGGTCTGGACGGGTTCAGATGGATGGATGGGGGTCTGGAGGGGTTCAGATGGATGGATGGGGGTCTGGAGGCGTTCAGCTGGATGAGGGTCTGGAGGGATTCAGATGGATGGATGAGGGTCTGGAAGGGTTCAGATGGATGGATGAGGGTCTGGAGGAGTTCAGATGGATGGATGGGGGTCTGGAGGGGTTCAGATGGATGGATGAGGGTCTGGAGAGGTTCAGATGGATGAGGGTCTGGAGGGGTTCAGATGGATGGGGGTCTGGAGGGGTTCAGTTGGATGAGGGACTGGATGGGTTCAGATGAATGGGGGTCTGGAGAGGTTCAATTGGATGGATGAGGGTCTGGAGGAGTTCAGATGGATGGATGGGGGTCTGGAGGGGTTCAGATGGATGGATGAGGGTCTGGAGGGGTTCAGATGGATGAGGGTCTGGAGGGGTTCAGTTGGATGAGGGTCTGGAGGGGTTCAGATGGATGGGGGTCTGGAGGGGTTCAGATGGATGAGAGTCTGGATGTGTTCAGATGGATGGGGGTCTGGAGAGGTTCATTTGGATGGATGAGGGTCTGGAGGGGTTCAGTTGGATGAGGGTTGGAGGGATTCAGATGGATGGGAGTCTGGAGGGATTCAGATGGATAGGGAGTTTGGAGGGGTTCTGATGGATGGCGGTGTGGGGTGTTCAGATAGATGGGTGTCTGGAGGGGTTCAGATGGAAATATAGGGGTTTGGAGGGATTTGCATGGATGGATAGGGAGTTTGGAGGGGTTCAGATGGATGGCGGTGTGGGGGGTTCAGATGGATGAGGGTTTGGAGGGGTTCAGCTAGATGGGTAGGGGTCTGGAGGGGTTCAGATGGATGGATGGGGGTCTGGAGGGGTTCAGATGGATGGGGGTCTGGAGGGGTTCAGATGGATGGGGTCTGGAGGGGTTCAGTTGGATGAGGGTCTGGAGAGGTTCAGATGGATGGGAGTCTGGAGAGGTGCAGTTGGATGAGGGTCCGGGGGGGTTCAGATGGATGACGGTCTGGACGGGTTCAGATGGATGGATGGGGGTCTGGAGGGGTTCAGATGGATGGATGGGGGTCTGGAGGAGTTCAGCTGGATGAGGGTCTGGAGGGGTTCAGATGGATGGATGAGGGTCTGGACGGGTTCAGATGTATGGATGAGGGTCTGGAGGGGTACAGATGGATGGGGGTCTGGAGGGGTTCAGATGGATGGATGAGGGTCTGGAGGAGTTCAGATGGATGGATGGGGGTCTGGAGGGGTTCAGATAGATGGATGGGTGTCTGGAGGGGTTCAGATGGATGAGCGTCTGGAGGGGTTCAGATGGATGGGGGTCGGGAGGGGTTCAGATGGATGGGGGACTGGAGGGGTTCAGTTGGATGAGAGTCTGGATGGGTTCAGATGGTTGGGGGTCTGGAGAGGTTCAGTTGGATGGATGAGGGTCTGGAGGAGTTCAGTTGGATGAGGGTTGGAGGAATTCAGATGGATGGGAGTCTGGAGGGATTCAGATGGATAGGGAGTTTGGAGGGGTTCAGATGGAAGTATAGGGGTTTGGAGGGATTTGCATGGATGGATAGGGAGTTTGGAGGGGTTCAGATGGATGGCGGTGTGGGGGGTTCAGATGGATGTGAGTCTGCAGGGGTTCAGATGGATGAGGGTCTGGAGGGGTTCAGATGGATGGGTAGGGGTCTGGAGGAGTTCAGATGGATGTGTAGGGATCTAGAGGGGTTCAGATGGATAAGGGTCTGGAGGGGTTCAGATGGATGGGGATCTGGAGGGGTTCAGATAGATGGATGAGGGTCTGGAGGGGTTCAGATGGATGGGGGTCTAGAGGGGTTCAGATGGATGGGGTCTGGAGCGGTTCAGTTGGATGAGGGTCTGGAGAGGTTCAGATGGATGGGAGTCTGGAGAGGTGCAGTTGGATGAGGGTCTGGGGGGGTTCAGATGGATGGATGGGGGTCTGGAGGGGTTCAGATGGATGGATGGGGGTCTGGAGGGGTTCAGCTGGATGAGGGTCTGGAGGGGTTCAGATGGATGGATGAGGGTCTGGACGGGTTCAGATGGATGGATGAGGGTCTGGAGGAGTACAGATGGATAATGGTCTGGAGGGGTTCAGATGGATGGATGAGGGCCTGGAGGGGTACAGATGGATGGGGGTCTGGAGGGGTTCAGATGGATGGATGAGGGTCTGGAGGAGTTCAGATGGACGATGGTCTGGAGGGGTTCAGTTGGATGAGGGTCTGGAGGGGTTCAGATGGATGGTGGTCTGGAGGGGTTCAGATGGATGGGGTCTGGAGGGGTTCAGTTGGATGAGGGTCTGGAGGGGTTCAGCTGGATGAGGGTCTGGAGGGGTTCAGATGGATGGATGAGGGTCTGGACGGGTTCAGATGGATGGATGAGGGTCTGGAGGGGTACAGATGGATGGGGGTCTGGAGGGTTTCAGATGGATGGATGAGGGTCTGGAGGAGTTCAGATGGATGGATGGGGGTCTGGAGGGGTTCAGATGGATGGATGAGGGTCTGGAGGGGTTCAGATGGATGAGGGTCTGGAGGGGTTCAGTTGGATGAGGGTCTGGAGGGGTTCAGATGGATGGGGGTCTGGAGGGGTTCAGATGGATGGGGGATTGGAGGGGTTCAGTTGGATGAGAGTCTGGATGGGTTCAGATCGATGGGGGTCTGGAGAAGTTCAGATGGATGGCGGTGTGGGGTGTTCAGATAGATGGGGGTCTGGAGAGGTTCATTTGGATGGATGAGGGTCTGGAGGGGTTCAGTTGGATGAGGGATGGAGGGATTCAGATGGATGGGAGTCTGGAGGGATTCAGATGGATAGGGAGTTTGGAGGGGTTCTGATGGATGGCGGTGTGGGGTGTTCAGATAGATGGGTGTCTGGAGGGGTTCAGATGGAAATATAGGGGTTTGGAGGGATTTGCATGGATGGATAGGGAGTTTGGAGGGGTTCAGATGGATGGCGGTGTGGGGGGTTCAGATGATTTGGGTCTGAAGGGGTTCAGATGGATGAGGGTCTGGACGGGTTGAGATGGATGAGGGTCTGGAGGGGTTCAGCTAGATGGGTAGGGGTCTGGAGGGGTTCAGATGGATGGATGGGGTCTGGAGGGGTTCAGTTGCATGAGGGTCTGGAAAGGTTCAGTTGGATGGGTAGGGATCTGGAGGGGGTCAGATGGATGGGGGTCTGGAGTGGTTCAGATGGATGAGGGTCTGGAGGGGTTCAGTTGGATGAGGGTCTGGAGGGGTTCAGATGGATGAGGGTCTGGACGGGTTCAGATGGATGGATGAGGGTCTGGAGGGGTACAGATGGATGGGGGTCTGGAGGGGTTCAGATGGATGGATGAGGGTCTGGTGGGGTTCAGATGGATGGGGGTCTGGCGTGGTTCAGATGGATGGATGAGGGTCTGGAGAGGTTCAGATGGATGAGGGTCTGGAGAGGTTCAGTTGGATGAGGGTCTGGAGGGGTTCAGATGGATGGGAGTCTGGAGGGGTTCATTTGGATGAGGGACTGGATGGGTTCAGATGAATGGGGGTCTGGAGAGGTTCAATTGGATGGATGAGGGTCTGGAGGAGTTCAGATGGATGGATCGGGGTCTGGAGGGGTTCAGATGGATGGATGAGGGTCTGGAGGGGCTCAGATGGATGAGGGTCTGGAGGGGTTCAGTTGGATGAGGGTCTGGAGGGGTTCAGATGGATGGGGGACTGGAGGGGTTCAGTTGGATGAGAGTCTGGATGTGTTCAGATGGATGGGGGTCTGGAGAGGTTCAGTTGGATGAGGGTTGGAGGGATTCAGATGGATGGGAGTCTGGAGGGATTTAGATGAATAGGGAGTTTGGAGGGGTTCTGATGGATGGCGGTGTGGGGTGTTCAGATAGATGGGGGTCTGGAGGGGTTCAGATGGAAATATAGGGGTTTGGAGGGATTTGCATGGATGGATAGGGAGTTTGGAGGGGTTCAGATGGATGGCGGTGTGGGGGGTTCAGATGGATTTGGGTCTGGAGGGGTTCAGATGGATGAGGGTCTGGAGGGGTTCAGATGGATGGGTAGGGGTCTGGAGGAGTTCAGATGGATGTGTAGGGATCTAGAGTGGTTCAGATGGATAAGGGTCTGGAGGGGTTCAGATCGATAGGGGTCTGGAGGGGTTCAGATGGATGAGGGTTTGGAGGGGTTCAGCTAGATGGGTAGGGGTCTGGAGGGGTTGAGATGGATGGATGGGGGTCTGGAGGGGTTCAGATGGATGGGGGTCTGGAGGGGTTCAGATGGATGTGGTCTGGAGGGGTTCAGTTGGATGAGGGTCTGGAGGGGTTCAGATGGATGGGAGTCTGGAGAGGTTCAGTTTGCTGAGGGTCTGGAGGGGTTCAGATGGATGAGGGTTTGGAGGGGTTCGGCTAGATGGGTAGGGGTCTGGAGGGGTTCAGATGGATGGATGGGGGTCTGGAGGTGTTCAGATGGATGGTGGTCTGGAGGGGTTCAGATGGATGGGGTCTGGAGGGGTTCAGTTGGATGAGGGTCTGGAGGGGTTCAGTTGGATGGGAGTCTGGAGAGGTTCAGTTGGCTGAGGGTCTGGAGGGGTTCAGATTGATGGATGAGGGTCTGGAGGGGTTCAGATGGATGGGTGTCTAGAGGGGTTCAGATGGATGGGGTCTGGAGGGGTTCAGTTGGATGAGGGTCTGGAGAGGTTCAGATGGATGGGAGTCTGGAGAGGTGCAGTTGGATGAGGGTCTGGGGGGGTTCAGATGGATGACGGTCTGGACGGGTTCAGATGGATGGATGGGGGTCTGGAGGGGTTCAGATGGATGGATGGGGGTCTGGAGGCGTTCAGCTGGATGAGGGTCTGGAGGGATTCAGATGGATGGATGAGGGTCTGGAAGGGTTCAGATGGATGGATGAGGGTCTGGAGGAGTTCAGATGGATGGATGGGGGTCTGGAGGAGTTCAGCTGGATGAGGGTCTGGAGGGGTTCAGATGGATGGATGAGGGTCTGGACGGGTTCAGATGTATGGATGAGGGTCTGGAGGGGTACAGATGGATGGGGGTCTGGAGGGGTTCAGATGGATGGATGAGGGTCTGGAGGAGTTCAGATGGATGGATGGGGGTCTGGAGGGGTTCAGATAGATGGATGGGTGTCTGGAGGGGTTCAGATGGATGAGCGTCTGGAGGGGTTCAGATGGATGGGGGTCGGGAGGGGTTCAGATGGATGGGGGACTGGAGGGGTTCAGTTGGATGAGAGTCTGGATGGGTTCAGATGGTTGGGGGTCTGGAGAGGTTCAGTTGGATGGATGAGGGTCTGGAGGAGTTCAGTTGGATGAGGGTTGGAGGAATTCAGATGGATGGGAGTCTGGAGGGATTCAGATGGATAGGGAGTTTGGAGGGGTTCAGATGGAAGTATAGGGGTTTGGAGGGATTTGCATGGATGGATAGGGAGTTTGGAGGGGTTCAGATGGATGGCGGTGTGGGGGGTTCAGATGGATGTGGGTCTGCAGGGGTTCAGATGGATGAGGGTCTGGAGGGGTTCAGATGGATGGGTAGGGGTCTGGAGGAGTTCAGATGGATGTGTAGGGATCTAGAGGGGTTCAGATGGATAAGGGTCTGGAGGGGTTCAGATGGATGGGGATCTGGAGGGGTTCAGATAGATGGATGAGGGTCTGGAGGGGTTCAGATGGATGGGGGTCTAGAGGGGTTCAGATGGATGGGGTCTGGAGCGGTTCAGTTGGATGAGGGTCTGGAGAGGTTCAGATGGATGGGAGTCTGGAGAGGTGCAGTTGGATGAGGGTCTGGGGGGGTTCAGATGGATGGATGGGGGTCTGGAGGGGTTCAGATGGATGGATGGGGGTCTGGAGGGGTTCAGCTGGATGAGGGTCTGGAGGGGTTCAGATGGATGGATGAGGGTCTGGACGGGTTCAGATGGATGGATGAGGGTCTGGAGGAGTACAGATGGATAATGGTCTGGAGGGGTTCAGATGGATGGATGAGGGCCTGGAGGGGTACAGATGGATGGGGGTCTGGAGGGGTTCAGATGGATGGATGAGGGTCTGGAGGAGTTCAGATGGACGATGGTCTGGAGGGGTTCAGTTGGATGAGGGTCTGGAGGGGTTCAGATGGATGGTGGTCTGGAGGGGTTCAGATGGATGGGGTCTGGAGGGGTTTAGTTGGATGAGGGTCTGGAGGGGTTCAGCTGGATGAGGGTCTGGAGGGGTTCAGATGGATGGATGAGGGTCTGGACGGGTTCAGATGGATGGATGAGGGTCTGGAGGGGTACAGATGGATGGGGGTCTGGAGGGTTTCAGATGGATGGATGAGGGTCTGGAGGAGTTCAGATGGATGGATGGGGGTCTGGAGGGGTTCAGATGGATGGATGAGGGTCTGGAGGGGTTCAGATGGATGAGGGTCTGGAGGGGTTCAGTTGGATGAGGGTCTGGAGGGGTTCAGATGGATGGGGGTCTGGAGGGGTTCAGATGGATGGGGGATTGGAGGGGTTCAGTTGGATGAGAGTGTGGATGGGTTCAGATCGATGGGGGTCTGGAGAAGTTCAGATGGATGGCGGTGTGGGGTGTTCAGATAGATGGGGGTCTGGAGGGGTTCAGATGGAAATATAGGAGTTTGGAGGGATTCGTATGGATGGATAGGGAGTTTGGAGGGGTTCAGATGGATGTCGGTGTGGGGGTTTCAGATGGATGGGGGTCTGGAGGGGTTCAGATGGATGGGGTCTTGAGGGGTTCAGATAGATGGATGGAGGTCTGGAGGGGTTCAGATGGATGAGGGTCTGGAGGGGTTCAGATGGATGAGGGTTTGGAGGGGTTCAGCTAGATGGGTAGGGGTCTGGAGGGGTTCAGATGGATGGATGGGGGTCTGGAGGGGTTCAGATGGATGGTGGTCTGGAGGGGTTCAGAAGGATGGTGTCTGGAGGGGTTCAGTTGGATGAGGGTCTGGAGGGGTTCAGATGGATGGATGAGGGTCTGGAGGGGTTCAGATGGATGGGGGTCTAGAGGGGTTCAGATGGATGGGGTCTGGAGGGGTTTAGTTGGATGAGGGTCTGGAGAGGTTCAGATGGATGGGAGTCTGGAGAGGTGCAGTTGGATGAGGGTCCGGGGGGGTTCAGATGGATGACGGTCTGGACGGGTTCAGATGGATGGATGGGGGTCTGGAGGGGTTCAGATGGATGGATGGGGGTCTGGAGGAGTTCAGCTGGATGAGGGTCTGGAGGGGTTCAGATGGATGGATGAGGGTCTGGACGGGTTCAGATGTATGGATGGGGGTCTGGAGGGGTACAGATGGATGGGGGTCTGGAGGGGTTCAGATGGATGGATGAGGGTCTGGAGGAGTTCAGATGGATGGATGGGGGTCTGGAGGGGTTCAGATGGATGGATGGGGGTCTGGAGGGGTTCAGATGGATGGATGAGGGTCTGGAGGGGTTCAGATGGATGAGGGTCTGCAGGGGTTCAGTTGGATGAGCGTCTGGAGGGGTTCAGATGGATGGGGGTCGGGAGGGGTTCAGATGGATGGGGGACTGGAGGGGTTCAGTTGGATGAGAGTCTGGATGGGTTCAGATGGTTGGGGGTCTGGAGGGATTCAGATGGATAGGGAGTTTGGAGGGGTTCTGATGGATGGCGGTGTGGAGTGTTCAGATAGATGGGGGTCTGGAGGGGTTCAGATGGAAATATAGGGGTTTGGAGGGATTTGCATGGATGGATAGGGAGTTTGGAGGGGTTCAGATGGATGGCGGTGTGGGGGGTTCAGATGATTTGGGTCTGGAGGGGTTCAGATGGATGAGGGTCTGGACGGGTTGAGATGGATGAGGGTCTGGAGGGGTTCAGCTAGATGGGTAGGGGTCTGGAGGGGTTCAGATGGATGGATGGGGTCTGGAGGGGTTCAGTTGCATGAGGGTCTGGAAAGGTTCAGTTGGATGGGTAGGGATCTGGAGGGGGTCAGATGGATGGGGGTCTGGAGTGGTTCAGATGGATGAGGGTCTGGAGGGGTTCAGTTGGATGAGGGTCTGGAGGGGTTCAGATGGATGAGGGTCTGGACGGGTTCAGATGGATGGATGAGGGTCTGGAGGGGTACAGATGGATGGGGGTCTGGAGGGGTTCAGATGGATGGATGAGGGTCTGGAGGGGTTCAGATGGATGGGGGTCTGGCGTGGTTCAGATGGATGGATGAGGGTCTGGAGAGGTTCAGATGGATGAGGGTCTGGAGAGGTTCAGTTGGATGAGGGTCTGGAGGGGTTCAGATGGATGGGGGTCTGGAGGGGTTCATTTGGATGAGGGACTGGATGGGTTCAGATGAATGGGGGTCTGGAGAGTTTCAATTGGATGGATGAGGGTCTGGAGGAGTTCAGATGGATGGATCGGGGTCTGGAGGGGTTCAGATGGATGGATGAGGGTCTGGAGGGGCTCAGATGGATGAGGGTCTGGAGGGGTTCAGTTGGATGAGGGTCTGGAGGGGTTCAGATGGATGGGGGACTGGAGGGGTTCAGTTGGATGAGAGTCTGGATGTGTTCAGATGGATGGGGGTCTGGAGAGGTTCAGTTGGATGAGGGTTGGAGGGATTCAGATGGATGGGAGTCTGGAGGGATTTAGATGAATAGGGAGTTTGGAGGGGTTCTGATGGATGGCGGTGTGGGGTGTTCAGATAGATGGGGGTCTGGAGGGGTTCAGATGGAAATATAGGGGTTTGGAGGGATTTGCATGGATGGATAGGGAGTTTGGAGGGGTTCAGATGGATGGCGGTGTGGGGGGTTCAGATGGATTTGGGTCTGGAGGGGTTCAGATGGATGAGGGTCTGGAGGGGTTCAGATGGATGGGTAGGGGTCTGGAGGAGTTCAGATGGATGTGTAGGGATCTAGAGTGGTTCAGATGGATAAGGGTCTGGAGGGGTTCAGATCGATAGGGGTCTGGAGGGGTTCAGATGGATGAGGGTTTGGAGGGGTTCAGCTAGATGGGTAGGGGTCTGGAGGGGTTGAGATGGATGGATGGGGGTCTGGAGGGGTTCAGATGGATGGGGGTCTGGAGGGGTTCAGATGGATGTGGTCTGGAGGGGTTCAGTTGGATGAGGGTCTGGAGGGGTTCAGATGGATGGGAGTCTGGAGAGGTTCAGTTTGCTGAGGGTCTGGAGGGGTTCAGATGGATGAGGGTCTGGACGGGTTCAGATGGATGGATGAGGGTCTTGAGGGGTACAGATGGATGGGGGTCTGGAGGGGTTCAGATGGATGGGGGTCTGGAGGGGTTCAGATAGATGGATGGAGTTCTGGAGGGGTTCAGATGGATGAAGGTCTGGAGGGGTTCAGATGGATGAGGGTTTGGAGGGGTTCAGCTAGATGGGTAGGGGTCTGGAGGGGTTCAGATGGATGGATGGGGGTCTGGAGGTGTTCAGATGGATGGTGGTCTGGAGGGGTTCAGATGGATGGGGTCTGGAGGGGTTCAGTTGGATGAGGGTCTGGAGGGGTTCAGTTGGATGGGAGTCTGGAGAGGTTCAGTTGGCTGAGGGTCTGGAGGGGTTCAGATTGATGGATGAGGGTCTGGAGGGGTTCAGATGGATGGGTGTCTAGAGGGGTTCAGATGGATGGGGTCTGGAGGGGTTCAGTTGGATGAGGGTCTGGAGAGGTTCAGATGGATGGGAGTCTGGAGAGGTGCAGTTGGATGAGGGTCTGGGGGGGTTCAGATGGATGACGGTCTGGACGGGTTCAGACGGATGGATGGGGGTCTGGAGGGGTTCAGATGGATGGATGGGGGTCTGGAGGCGTTCAGCTGGATGAGGGTCTGGAGGGATTCAGATGGATGGATGAGGGTCTGGAAGGGTTCAGATGGATGGATGAGGGTCTGGAGGAGTTCAGATGGATGGATGGGGGTCTGGAGGGGTTCAGATGGATGGATGAGGGTCTGGAGAGGTTCAGATGGATGAGGGTCTGGAGGGGTTCAGATGGATGGGGGTCTGGAGGGGTTCAGTTGGATGAGGGACTGGATGGGTTCAGATGAATGGGGGTCTGGAGAGGTTCAATTGGATGGATGAGGGTCTGGTGGAGTTCAGATGGATGGATGGGGGTCTGGAGGGGTTCAGATGGATGGATGAGGGTCTGGAGGGGTTCAGATGGATGAGGGTCTGGAGGGGTTCAGTTGGATGAGGGTCTGGAGGGGTTCAGATGGATGGGGGTCTGGAGGGGTTCAGATGGATGAGAGTCTGGATGTGTTCAGATGGATGGGGGTCTGGAGAGGTTCATTTGGATGGATGAGGGTCTGGAGGGGTTCAGTTGGATGAGGGTTGGAGGGATTCAGATGGATGGGAGTCTGGAGGGATTCAGATGGATAGGGTGTTTGGAGGGGTTCTGATGGATGGCGGTGTGGGGTGTTCAGATAGATGGGTGTCTGGAGGGGTTCAGATGGAAATATAGGGGTTTGGAGGGATTTGCATGGATGGATAGGGAGTTTGGAGGGGTTCAGATGGATGGCGGTGTGGGGGGTTCAGATGGATTTGGGTCTGGAGGGGTTCAGATGGATGAGGGTCTGGAGGGGTTCAGATGGATGAGGGTTTGGAGGGGTTCAGCTAGATGGGTAGGGGTCTGGAGGTGGTTCAGATGGATGGATGGGGGTCTGGAGGGGTTCAGATGGATGGGGGTCTGGATGGGTTCAGATGGATGGGGTCTGGAGGGGTTCAGTTGGATGAGGGTCTGGAGGGGTTCAGATGGATGGGAGTCTGGAGAGGTTCAGTTGGCTGAGGGTCCGGAGGGGTTCAGATGTATGAGGGTCTGGACGGGTTGAGATGGATGGGTAGGGGTCTGGAGGGGTTCAGATGGGTGGATGAGGGTGTGGAGGGGTTCAGATGGATGGGGGTCTCGAGGGGTTCAGATGGATGGATGGGGGTCTGGAGGGGTTCAGATGGAAATATAGGGGTTTGGAGGGATTTGCATGGATGGATAGGGAGTTTGGAGGGGTTCAGATGGATGAGGGTCTCGAGGGGTTCAGATGGATGGATAGGGGTCTGGAGGAGTTCAGATGGATGTGTAGGGATCTAGAGTGGTTCAGATGGATAAGGGTCTGGAGGGGTTCAGATCGATAGGGGTCTGGAGGGGTTCAGATGGATGAGGGTTTGGAGGGGTTCAGCTAGATGGGTAGGGGTCTGGAGGGGTTGAGATGGATGGATGGGGGTCTGGAGGGGTTCAGATGGATGGGGGTCTGGAGGGGTTCAGATGGATGTGGTCTGGAGGGGTTCAGTTGGATGAGGGTCTGGAGGGGTTCAGATGGATGGGAGTCTGGAGAGGTTCAGTTTGCTGAGGGTCTGGAGGGGTTCAGATGGATGAGGGTCTGGACGGGTTCAGATGGATGGATGAGGGTCTTGAGGGGTACAGATGGATGGGGGTCTGGAGGGGTTCAGATGGATGGGGGTCTGGAGGGGTTCAGATAGATGGATGGAGTTCTGGAGGGGTTCAGATGGATGAAGGTCTGGAGGGGTTCAGATGGATGAGGGTTTGGAGGGGTTCAGCTAGATGGGTAGGGGTCTGGAGGGGTTCAGATGGATGGATGGGGGTCTGGAGGTGTTCAGATGGATGGTGGTCTGGAGGGGTTCAGATGGATGGGGTCTGGAGGGGTTCAGTTGGATGAGGGTCTGGAGGGGTTCAGTTGGATGGGAGTCTGGAGAGGTTCAGTTGGCTGAGGGTCTGGAGGGGTTCAGATTGATGGATGAGGGTCTGGAGGGGTTCAGATGGATGGGTGTCTAGAGGGGTTCAGATGGATGGGGTCTGGAGGGGTTCAGTTGGATGAGGGTCTGGAGAGGTTCAGATGGATGGGAGTCTGGAGAGGTGCAGTTGGATGAGGGTCTGGGGGGGTTCAGATGGATGACGGTCTGGACGGGTTCAGACGGATGGATGGGGGTCTGGAGGGGTTCAGATGGATGGATGGGGGTCTGGAGGCGTTCAGCTGGATGAGGGTCTGGAGGGATTCAGATGGATGGATGAGGGTCTGGAAGGGTTCAGATGGATGGATGAGGGTCTGGAGGAGTTCAGATGGATGGATGGGGGTCTGGAGGGGTTCAGATGGATGGATGAGGGTCTGGAGAGGTTCAGATGGATGAGGGTCTGGAGGGGTTCAGATGGATGGGGGTCTGGAGGGGTTCAGTTGGATGAGGGACTGGATGGGTTCAGATGAATGGGGGTCTGGAGAGGTTCAATTGGATGGATGAGGGTCTGGTGGAGTTCAGATGGATGGATGGGGGTCTGGAGGGGTTCAGATGGATGGATGAGGGTCTGGAGGGGTTCAGATGGATGAGGGTCTGGAGGGGTTCAGTTGGATGAGGGTCTGGAGGGGTTCAGATGGATGGGGGTCTGGAGGGGTTCAGATGGATGAGAGTCTGGATGTGTTCAGATGGATGGGGGTCTGGAGAGGTTCATTTGGATGGATGAGGGTCTGGAGGGGTTCAGTTGGATGAGGGTTGGAGGGATTCAGATGGATGGGAGTCTGGAGGGATTCAGATGGATAGGGAGTTTGGAGGGGTTCTGATGGATGGCGGTGTGGGGTGTTCAGATAGATGGGTGTCTGGAGGGGTTCAGATGGAAATATAGGGGTTTGGAGGGATTTGCATGGATGGATAGGGAGTTTGGAGGGGTTCAGATGGATGGCGGTGTGGGGGGTTCAGATGGATTTGGGTCTGGAGGGGTTCAGATGGATGAGGGTCTGGAGGGGTTCAGATGGATGAGGGTTTGGAGGGGTTCAGCTAGATGGGTAGGGGTCTGGAGGTGGTTCAGATGGATGGATGGGGGTCTGGAGGGGTTCAGATGGATGGGGGTCTGGATGGGTTCAGATGGATGGGGTCTGGAGGGGTTCAGTTGGATGAGGGTCTGGAGGGGTTCAGATGGATGGGAGTCTGGAGAGGTTCAGTTGGCTGAGGGTCCGGAGGGGTTCAGATGTATGAGGGTCTGGACGGGTTGAGATGGATGGGTAGGGGTCTGGAGGGGTTCAGATGGGTGGATGAGGGTGTGGAGGGGTTCAGATGGATGGGGGTCTCGAGGGGTTCAGATGGATGGATGGGGGTCTGGAGGGGTTCAGATGGATGGATGGGGGTCTGGAGGCGTTCAGCTGGATGAGGGTCTGGAGGGATTCAGATGGATGGATGAGGGTCTGGAAGGGTTCAGATGGATGGATGAGGGTCTGGAGGAGTTCAGATGGATGGATGGGGGTCTGGAGGGGTTCAGATGGATGGATGAGGGTCTGGAGAGGTTCAGATGGATGAGGGTCTGGAGGGGTTCAGATGGATGGGGGTCTGGAGGGGTTCAGTTGGATGAGGGACTGGATGGGTTCAGATGAATGGGGGTCTGGAGAGGTTCAATTGGATGGATGAGGGTCTGGTGGAGTTCAGATGGATGGATGGGGGTCTGGAGGGGTTCAGATGGATGGATGAGGGTCTGGAGGGGTTCAGATGGATGAGGGTCTGGAGGGGTTCAGTTGGATGAGGGTCTGGAGGGGTTCAGATGGATGGGGGTCTGGAGGGGTTCAGATGGATGAGAGTCTGGATGTGTTCAGATGGATGGGGGTCTGGAGAGGTTCATTTGGATGGATGAGGGTCTGGAGGGGTTCAGTTGGATGAGGGTTGGAGGGATTCAGATGGATGGGAGTCTGGAGGGATTCAGATGGATAGGGAGTTTGGAGGGGTTCTGATGGATGGCGGTGTGGGGTGTTCAGATAGATGGGTGTCTGGAGGGGTTCAGATGGAAATATAGGGGTTTGGAGGGATTTGCATGGATGGATAGGGAGTTTGGAGGGGTTCAGATGGATGGCGGTGTGGGGGGTTCAGATGGATTTGGGTCTGGAGGGGTTCAGATGGATGAGGGTCTGGAGGGGTTCAGATGGATGAGGGTTTGGAGGGGTTCAGCTAGATGGGTAGGGGTCTGGAGGTGGTTCAGATGGATGGATGGGGGTCTGGAGGGGTTCAGATGGATGGGGGTCTGGATGGGTTCAGATGGATGGGGTCTGGAGGGGTTCAGTTGGATGAGGGTCTGGAGGGGTTCAGATGGATGGGAGTCTGGAGAGGTTCAGTTGGCTGAGGGTCCGGAGGGGTTCAGATGTATGAGGGTCTGGACGGGTTGAGATGGATGGGTAGGGGTCTGGAGGGGTTCAGATGGGTGGATGAGGGTGTGGAGGGGTTCAGATGGATGGGGGTCTCGAGGGGTTCAGATGGATGGGGTCTGGAGGGGTTCAGTTGGATGAAGGTCTGGAGAGGTTCAGATGGATGGGAGTCTGGAGAGGTGCAGTTGGATGAGGGTCTGGGGGGGTTCAGATGGATGGATGGGGGTCTGGAGGGGTTCAGATGGATGGATGGGGGTCTGGAGGGGTTTAGCTGGATGAGGGTCTGGAGGGGTTCTGATGGATGGATGAGGGTCTGGAGGGGTTCAGATGGATGGATGAGGGTCTGTAGGGGTACAGATGGATGGTGGTCTGGAGGGGTTCAGATGGATGGATGGGGATCTGTAGGGGTTCAGATGGATGGATGAGGGTCTGGAGGGGTACAGATGGATGGGGGTCTGGAGGGGTTCAGATGGATGGATGAGGGTCTGGAGGGGTTCAGATGGATGGGGGTCTGGCGTGGTTCAGATGGATGGATGGGGGTCTGGAGGGGTTCAGTTGAATGAGGGTCTGAAGGTGTTCAGTTGGATGAGGATCTGGAGGGGTTCAGATGGATGGGGGTCTGGAGGGTTTCAGATGGATGGGTAGGGGTCTGGAGGAGTTCAGTTGGATGAGGGTTTGGAGGGGTTCAGATGGATGAGGGTCTGGATGGGTTCAGATGGATGGATGGGGGTCTGGAGGGGTTCAAATGAATGGATGGGGGTCCCGAGGGGTTCAGGTGGATGAGGGTCTGGAGTGGTTCAGATGGATCAGAATCTGGAGGGGTTCAGTTGGGTGAGGGTCTGGAGGGGTTCAGATGCATGAGGATCTGGAGGGGTTCAGATGGATGAGGGTCTGGAGGTGTTCAGATGGATGGATGGGGGTCCGGAGGGGTTCAGTTGGATGAGGGTCTGGATGGGTTCAGATGGATGGGGGTCTGGAGAGGTTCAGTTGGATGGATGAGGGTCTGGAGGCATTCAGATGGATGAGGGTCTGGAGGGGTTCAGATGGATGGGGGTCTGGAGGGGTTCAGATGGATGGGGTCTGGAGGGGTTCAGATGGATGAGGGTCTGGAGGAGTTTAGATGGATGGGGTCTGGAGTGGTTCAGATGGGTAGGGGTCTGGAGGCATTCAGATGGATGAGGGTCTGGAGGGGTTCAGATGGATGGATGGCGGTCTGGAGGGGTTCGTTTTGATGAGGGTCTGGATGGGTTCAGATGGGTGAGGGTCTGGAGGGGTTCAGATGTTTGAGGGTCTGGAGGGATTCAGATGGATGGGGGTCTGGAGAGGTTCAGTTGGATGGTTGAGGATCTGGAGTGGTTCAGATGGATGAGGGTGTGGAGGGGTTCAGATGGATGGATGGGTGTCTGGAGGGTTTCAGTTGGATGAGGGTCTAGAGGGGTTCAGTTGGATGAGGATCTGGAGGGGTTCAGATGGATAGGTATGGATCTGGAGGGGTTCAGATGGATGAGTGTCTGGAGCGGTTCAGATGGATGGGGGTCTGGAGGGGTTCAGATGGATGGATGGTGGTCTGGAGGGGTTCAGTTGGATGAGGGTCTGGAGGGATTTAGATGCATGAGGATCTGGGGGGGTTTAGATGGATGGATGGGGGCTGGAGGAGTTCAGTTGGATGAGGGTCGGGATGGGTTCAGATGGATGGGGCTCTGGAGAGCTTCAGTTGGATGGATGAGGGTCTGGAGGGGTTCAGATGGATGGGGGGCTGGAGGGGTTCAGATGGATGAGGGTCTGGAGGCATTCAGATGGATGAGGGTCTGGAGGGCTTCAGATGGATGGGGGTCTGGAGGGGTTCAGATGGATGGGGTCTGGAGTGCTTCAGATGGGTAGGGGTCTGGAGGGGTTCAGATGGATGAGGGTCTGGAGGAGTTCAGATGGATGGGGTCTGGAGTGGTTCAGATGGGTAGGGGTCTGGAGGGTTTGAGATGGATGGGTAGGGGTCTGGAGGAGTTCAGTTGGATGAGGGTTTGGAGGGGTTCAGATGGATGAGGGTCTGGATGGGTTCAGATGGATGGATGGGGGTCTGGAGGGGTTCAAATGGATGGATGGGGGTCCCAAGGGGTTCAGGTGGATGAGGGTCTGGAGTGGTTCAGATGGATCAGAATCTGGAGGGGTTCAGTTGGGTGAGTGTCTGGAGGGGTTCAGATGCATGAGGATCTGGAGGGGTTCAGATGGATGAGGGTCTGGAGGTGTTCAGATGGATGGATGGGGGTCCGGAGGGGTTCAGTTGGATGAGGGTCTGGATGGGTTCAGATGGATGGGGGTCTGGAGAGGTTCAGTTGGATGGATGAGGGTCTGGAGGGGTTCAGATGGATGGGGGGGCAGGAGGGGTTCAGATGGATGAGGGTCTGGAGGGGTTCAGATGGATGGATGGGGGTCTGGAGCGGTTCAGATGGATGAGGGTCTGGAGGCATTCAGATGGATGAGGGTCTGGAGGGGTTCAGATGGATGGGGGTCTGGAGGGGTTCAGATGGATGGGGTCTGGAGGGGTTCAGATGGATGAGGGTCTGGTGGAGTTCAGATGGATGGGGTCTGCAGTGGTTCAGATGGGTAGGGGTCTGGAGGCATTCAGATGGATGATGGTCTGGAGGGGTTCAGATGGATGGGGGTCCGGAGGGGTTCAGATGGATGGGGTCTGGAGGGGTTCAGATGGATGAGGGTCTGGAGGAGTTCAGATGGATGGGGTCTGGAATGGTTTAGTTGGGTAGGGGTCTGGAGGGGTTCAGATGGATGAGGGTCTGGAGGAGTTCAGGTGGATGGGGGTTTGGAGTGGTTCAGATGGCTAGGGGTCTGGAGGAGTTCAGATGGATGAGGGTCTGGAGGGGTTCAGATGGATGGGTAGGGGTCTGGAGGGGTTTAGATGGATGGGGGTCTGGAGGGGTTCAGTTGGATGGGGGTCTGGAGGGGTTCAGTTGGATGAGTAAGGGTCTGGAGGGGTTTAGATGGATGGGCAGGGATCTGGAGGGGTTCACATGGATGAGAGTCTGGAGGGGTTCAGATGCATCAGGATCTGGAGGGGTTCAGAAGGATGAGGGTCTGGAGGGGTTCAGATGGATGGATGGCGGTCTGGAGGGGTTCGTTTTGATGAGGGTCTGGATGGGTTCAGATGGATGAGGGTCTGGAGGGGTTCAGATGTTTGAGGGTCTGGAGGGGTTCAGATGGATGAGGGTCTGGAGAGGTTCAGTTGGATGGATGAGGATCTGGAGTGGTTCAGATGGATGAGGGTGTGGAGGGGTTCAGATGGATGGATGGGGTCTGGAGGGTTTCAGTTGGGTGAGGGTCTAGAGGGGTTCAGTTGGATGAGGATCTGGAGGGATTCAGATGGATAGGGAGTTTGGAGGGGTTGAGATGGATGGCTGTGTGGGGGGTTCAGATGGATGGGGGCTGGAGTGGTTCAGATGGAAATATAGGGGTTTGGAGGGATTCGCATGGATGGATAGGGAGTTTGGAGGGGTTCAGATGGATGGCGGTGTGGGGGGTTCAGATGGATGGGGGTCTGGAGGGGTTTAAATGGATGAGGGTCTGGAGGAGTTCAGATGGATGGGGATCTGGGGAGGTTCCGTTGGATGGATGAGGGTCTGGAGTCGTTCAGATGGATGAGGGTCTGGAAGGGTTCAGATGGATGGATTGGGGTCTGGAGGGGTTCAGTTGGATGAGGGTCTGGAGGGGTTCAGATGGATGGGTACGGATCTGGAGGGGTCCAGATGGATGAGGGTCTGGAGGGGTTCAGATGGATGGGGGTCTTGAGGGGTTCAGATAGATGGATGGAGGTCTGGAGGGGTTCAGATGGATGGGGGTCTGGAGAGGTTCAGTTGGATGAGGGTCTGGAGGGGTTTAGATGGATGAGGGTCTGGATGGGTTCAGATGGATGGATGGGGGTCTGGAGGGGTTCAAATGGATGGATGGGGTCTGGAGGGGTTTAGTTGGATGAACGTCTGGAGGGATTCCGATGGATCAGGATCTGGAGGGGTTCAGATGGATGGATGGGGGCTGGAGGGGTTCAGTTGGATGAGGGTCTGGATGGGTTCAGATGGATGGGGCTCTGGAGAGCTTCAGTTGGATGGATGAGGATCTGGAGGGGTTCAGATGGATGGGGGCTGGAGGGGTTCAGTTGGATGAGGGTCTGGATGGGTTCAGATGGATGGGGCTCTGGAGAGCTTCAGTTGGATGGATGAGGGTTTGGAGGGGTTCAGATGGATGGGGGGCTGGAGGGCATTCAGGTGGATGAGGGTCTGGATGGGTTCAGATGGATGGGGGTCTGGAGGAGTTCAGATAGATGGGGTCTGGAGGGGTTCAGATGGATGAGGGTCTGGAGGAGTTCAGATGGATGGGGTCTGGAGTGGTTCAGATGGGTAGGGGTCTGGAGGGTTTCAGATGGATGGGTTGGGGTCTGGAGGAGTTCACTTGGATAAGGGTCTGGAGGGGTTCAGATGGATGAGGGTCTGGATGGGTTCAGATGGATGGATGAGGGTCGGGAGGGGTTCAAATGGATGGATGGGGATCCCGAGGGGTTCAGATGCTTGAGGATCTGGAGGGGTTCAGATGGATGAGGGTCTAGAGGGGTGCAGATGGATGGTTGGAGTCAGAAGGGGTTCAGTTGGATGAGGGTCTGGATGGGTTCAGATGGATGGGGCTCTGGAGAGGTTCAGTTGGATGGATGAGGGTCTGGAGGGGTTCAGATGGATGAGGGTCTAGAGGGGTGCAGATGGATGGTTGGGGTCAGAAGGGGTTCAGTTGGATGAGGGTCTGGATGGGTTCAGATGGATGGGGCTCTGGAGAGGTTCGGTTGGATGGATGAGGGTCTGGAGGGGTTCAGTTGGATGAGGGTCTGAAGGTGTTCAGTTGGATGAGGGTCTGGAGGAATCCAGATGGATGAGGGTCTGGAGGTGTTCAGATGGATGAATGGGGTCTGGAGGGGTTCAGGTGGAAAGATAGGGGTTTGGAGGGATTCACATGGATGGATAGGGAGTTTGGAGGGGTTCAGATGGATGGCGGTGTGGGGGGTTCAGATGGATGGGGGGCTGGAGGGGTTTAGATGGATGAGGGTCTGGAGGGGTTCAGATGGATGGGGATCTGGGGAGGTTCCGTTGGATGGATGAGGGTCTGGAGTCGTTCAGATGGATGAGGGTCTGGAGGGGTTCAGATGGATGCATTGGGGTCTGGAGGGGTTCAGTTGGATGAGGGTCTGGAGGGGTTCAGATGGATGGGTAGGGATCTGGGGGGTCCAGATGGATGAGGGTCTGGAGGGGTTCAGATGGATGGATGGGGTCTGGAAGGGTTTCGATGGAAAGATAGGGGTTTGGAGGGATTCACATGGATGGATAGGGAGTTTGGAGGGGTTCAGATGGATTGCTGTGTGGGGGGGTTCAGATGGATGGGGGGCTGGAGGGGTTCAGATGGAAATATACGGGTTTGGAGGGATTTGCATGGATGGATAGGGAGTTTGGAGGGGTTCAGTTGGATGGCGGTGTGGGGGGTTCAGATGGATGGGGGTCTGGAGGGGTTCAGATGGATGAGGGTCTGGAGGAGTTCAGATGGATGTGTAGGGATCTAGAGGGGTTCAGATGGATAAGAGTCTGGAGGGGTTCAGATGGATGGGTATGGGTCTAGAGGGGTTTAGATGGATAAGGGTCTGGAGAGGTTCAGATGGATGGGGATCTGGAGGGGTTCAGATAGATCAATGGCGATTTGGAGGGGTTCAGATGGATGGGGGTCTGGAGAGGTTCAGTTGGATGAGGGTTTGGAGGGGTTCAGATGGATGAGGTTCTGGATGGGTTCAGATGGATGGGGGTCTGGAGAGGTTCAGTTGGATGAGGGTTTGGAGGGGTTCAGATGGATGAGGTTCTGGATGGGTTCAGATGGATGGATGGCGGTCTGGAGGGGTTCAGTTGGATGAGGGTCTGGAGGGATTTAGATGCATGAGGATCTGGAGGGGTTCAGATGGATGGATGGGGGCTGGAGGGGTTCAGTTGGATGAGCGTCTGGATGGGTTCAGATGGATGGGGCTCTGGAGAGCTTCAGTTGGATGGGGTCTGGGGGGGTTCAGATGGATGAGGGTCTGGAGGAGTTCAGATGGATGGGTAGGGGTCTGGAGGGGTTCAGATGGATGGGTAGGGGTCTGGAGGAGTTCAGTTGGATGAGGGTCTGGAGGGGTTCAGATGGATGAGGGTCTGGATGGGTTCAGATGGATGGTTGGGGGTCTGGAGGGGTTCAAATGGATGGATGGTGGTCCAGAGGGGTTCAGGTGGATGAGGGTCTGGAGGAGTTCAGATGGATCAGAATCTGGAGGGGTTCAGTTGGGTGAGGTTCTGGAGGGGTTCAGATGTATGGGGGGCAGGAGGGGTTCAGATGGATGCGGGTCTGGAGGCATTCAGATGGATGAGGGTCTGGCGGAGTTCAGATGGATGGGGGTCTGGAGTGGTTCAGATGGGTAGGGGTCTGGACGGGTTCAGATGGATGAGGGTCTGGAGGAGTTCAGATGGATGGGGTTTGGAGTGGTTCAGATGGATGAGGGTCTGGATGGGTTCAGATGCATGAGGATCTGGAGGAGTTCAGTTGGATGAGGGTCTGGATGGGTTCAAATGGATGGGGCTCTGGAGAGGTTCAGTTGGATGGATGTGGGTCTGGAGGGGTTCAGATGGATGAGGGTCTTGTGGGGTTCAGATGGATGGATGAGGGTCTGGAGGCATTCAGATGGCTGAGGGTCTGGAGGGGTTCAGATGGATGGGGGTCTGGAGGTGTTCAGATGAATGGGGTCTGGGGGGGTTCAGATGGATGAGGGTCTGGAGGAGTTCAGATGGGTAGGGGTCTGGAGGTGTTCAGATGGATGAGGGTCTGGTGGAGTTCAGATGGATGGGGGTCTGGAGTGGTTTAGATGGGTAGGGGTCTGGAGGGGTTCAGATGGATGGGGGTCTAGAGGGGTTCAGTTGGATGGGGGTCTGGAGGGGTTCAGTTGGATGAGTAGGTGTCTGGAGGGGTTCAGATGGATGGGTAGAGATCTGGAGGGGTTCATATGGATGAGGGTCTGGAGGGGTTTAGATGGATCAGGATCTGGAGGGGTTCAGATGGATGAGGGTCTGGAGGGGTTCAGATGGATGGATGGCGGTCTGGAGGGGTTCAGTTGGATGAGGGTCTGGAGGGGTTCAGACGCATGAGGATCTGGAGGGGTTCAGATGGATGAGTGTCTAGAGGGCTGCAGATGGATGGTTGGGGTCAGGAGGGGTTCAGTTGGAGAGGGTCTGGATGGGTTCAGATGGATGGGGCTCTGGAGAGGTTCAGTTGGATGGATGAGGGTCTGGAGGGGTTCAGTTGGATGAGGGTCTGAAGGGATTCAGTTGGATGAAGGTCTGGAGAGGTTCAGATGGATGAGGGTCTGGAGGAGTTCAGATGGATGGGGGTCTGGCGTGGTTCAGATGGATGGATGGGGGTCTGGAGGGGTTCAGTTGAATGAGGGTCTGAAGGTGTTCAGTAGGATGAGGGTCTGGAGGGGTCCAGATGGATGAGGGTCTGGAGGGGTTCAGATGGATGGATGGGGTCTGGAGGGGTTCAGATGTTAAGATAGGGGTTTGGAGGGATTCACGTGGATGGATAGGGAGTTTGTAGGGGTTCAGATGGATGGCGGTGTGGGGGGTTCAGATGGATGGGGGTCTGGAGGGGTTCAGATGGATGAGGGTCTGGAGGAGTTCATATTGATGGGTAGGGATCTAGAGGGGTTCAGATGGATAAGAGTCTGGAGGGGATCAGATGGATGGGTAGGGGTCTGGAGGAGTTCAGATTGATGGGTAGGGGTCTAGAGGGGTTCAGATGGATAAGGGTCTGGAGGGGTTCAGATGGATGTGGATCTGGAGAGGTTCAGATAGATGGATGGGGGTCTGGAGGGGTTCAGATGGATGAGGGTCTGGATGGGTTCAGATGGATGGATGGGGGTCTGGAGGGGTTCAGTTGGATGAGGGTCTGGAGGGGTTCAGATGGATCAGGATCTGGAGGGGTTCAGATGGATGAGGGTCTGGAGGGGTTCAGATGGATGGATGGCGGTCTGGAGGGGTTCAGTTGGATGAGGGTCTGGAGGGATTTAGATGCATGAGGATCTGGAGGGGTTCAGATGGATGAGGGTCTGGAGGAGTTCAGATGGATGGGGTCTGGAGTGGTTCAGATGGGTAGGGGTCTGCAGGGTTTCAGATAGATGGGTAGGGGTCTGGAGGTGTTTAGTTGGATGAGGGTCTGGAGGGGTTCAGATGGATGAGGGTGTGGATGGGTTCAGATAGATGGATGGGGGTCTGGAGGGGTTCAGATGGATGGATGGGGGTCTGGAGGGGTTCAGTTGGATGAGGGTCTGGAGGGGTTCAGATGGATGAGTGTCTGGAGGGGTTCAGATGGATGGATGGCGGTCTGGAGGGGTTCAGTTGGATGAGGGTCTGGATGGGTTCAGATGGATGGGGTTCCAGAGAGGTTCAGTTCGATGGATGAGGGTCTGGCGGGGTTCAGATGGATGGGGGGCTGGAGGGGTTCAGATGGATGAGGGTCTGGAGGGGTTCAGATGGATGGATGGTGGTCTGGAGCGGTTTAGATGGATGAGGGTCTGGAGGCATTCAGATGGATGAAGGTCTGGAGGGGTTCAGATGGATGGGGGTCCGGAGGGGTTCAGATGGATGAGGGTCTGGAGGCATTCAGATGGATGGCGGTCTGGAGGGGTTCAGTTGGATGAGGGTCTGGATGGATTCAGATGGATGGGGTTCCGGAGAGGTTCAGTTGGATGGATGAGGGTCTGGCGGGGTTCAGATGGATGGGGGGCTGGAGGGGTTCAGATGGATGAGGGTCTGGAGGGGTTCAGATGGATGGATGGTGGTCTGGAGCGGTTTAGATGGATGAGGGTCTGGAGGCATTCAGATGGATGAGGGTCTGGAGGGGTTCAGATGGATGGGGGTCCGGAGGGGTTCAGATGGATGGGGTCTGGAGGGGTTCAGATGGATGGGGGTCTGGGAGGGTTCAGATGGAAGGGGGTTTGGAAGGGTTCAGATGGATGGGGGTTGGGAGCAGTTCAGATGGGTAGGGATCTGAAGCAGTTCAGATGGGTGGGGGTCTGGAGGGGTTCAGTTGGATGGGTAGGGGTTTGGAGGGGGTCAGATGGGTAGGGGTCTGGAGTGGTTCAGATGGATGGGGGTCTGGAGGGGTTCAGATAGATGGACAGGAGTCTGGAGGGGTTCAGATGGATGAGGGTCTGGAGGGGTTCAGTTGGATGAGGGTCTGGAGGGGTTCAGATGGATGAGGGTCTGGAGGGGTTCAGATGGATGAGGGTCTGGAGGTGTTCAGTTGGATGAGGGTCTGGAGGAGTCCAGATGGATGAGGGTCTGGAGGGGTTCAGATGGATGGCTGGGGTCTGGAGGGGTTCCGATGGAAAGATAGGGGTTTGGAGGGATTCACATGGATGGATAGGGAGTTTGGAGGGGTTCAGATGGATGGCTGTGTTGGGGGTTCAGATGGATGTGGGAGCTGGAGGGTTCATATGGAAATATAGGGGTTTGGAGGGATTCGCATGAATGGATAGGGAGTTTGGAGGGGTTCAGATGGATGGCGGTGTGGGGGGTTCAGATGGATGGGGGTCTGGAGGGGTTCAGATGGATGAGGGTCTGGAGGGGTTCAGATGGATGGGTAGGGATCTAGAGGGGTTCAGATGGATAAGAGTCTGGAGGGGTTCAGATGGATGGGTAGGGGTCTAGAGGGGTTTAGATGGATGAGGGTCTGGATGGTGGATGGGTTCAGATGGATGGGGCTCTGGAGAGATTCAGTTGGATGGATGAGGGTCTGGAGGGGTTCAGATGGATGGGGGTCCGGAGGGGTTCAGATGGATGAGGGTCTGGAGGCATTCAGATGGATGGCGGTCTGGAGGGGTTCAGTTGGATGAGGGTCTGGATGGATTCAGATGGATGGGGTTCCGGAGAGGTTCAGTTGGATGGATGAGGGTCTGGCGGGGTTCAGATGGATGGGGGGCTGGAGGGGTTCAGATGGATGAGGGTCTGGAGGGGTTCAGATGGATGGATGGTGGTCTGGAGCGGTTTAGATGGATGAGGGTCTGGAGGCATTCAGATGGATGAGGGTCTGGAGGGGTTCAGATGGATGGGGGTCCAGAGGGGTTCAGATGGATGGGGTCTGGAGGGGTTCAGATGGATGGGGGTCTGGGAGGGTTCAGATGGAAGGGGGTTTGGAAGGGTTCAGATGGATGGGGGTTGGGAGCAGTTCAGATGGGTAGGGATCTGAAGCAGTTCAGATGGGTGGGGGTCTGGAGGGGTTCAGTTGGATGGGTAGGGGTTTGGAGGGGGTCAGATGGGTAGGGGTCTGGAGTGGTTCAGATGGATGGGGGTCTGGAGGGGTTCAGATAGATGGACAGGAGTCTGGAGGGGTTCAGATGGATGAGGGTCTGGAGGGGTTCAGTTGGATGAGGGTCTGGAGGGGTTCAGATGGATGAGGGTCTGGAGGGGTTCAGATGGATGAGGGTCTGGAGGTGTTCAGTTGGATGAGGGTCTGGAGGAGTCCAGATGGATGAGGGTCTGGAGGGGTTCAGATGGATGGCTGGGGTCTGGAGGGGTTCCGATGGAAAGATAGGGGTTTGGAGGGATTCACATGGATGGATAGGGAGTTTGGAGGGGTTCAGATGGATGGCTGTGTTGGGGGTTCAGATGGATGGGGAGCTGGAGGGGTTCATATGGAAATATAGGGGTTTGGAGGGATTCGCATGAATGGATAGGGAGTTTGGAGGGGTTCAGATGGATGGCGGTGTGGGGGGTTCAGATGGATGGGGGTCTGGAGGGGTTCAGATGGATGAGGGTCTGGAGGGGTTCAGATGGATGGGTAGGGATCTAGAGGGGTTCAGATGGATAAGAGTCTGGAGGGGTTCAGATGGATGGGTAGGGGTCTAGAGGGGTTTAGATGGATGAGGGTCTGGATGGTGGATGGGTTCAGATGGATGGGGCTCTGGAGAGATTCAGTTGGATGGATGAGGGTCTGGAGGGGTTCAGATGGATGGGGAGCTGTGGGGTTCAGATGGATGAGGGTCTGCAGGCATTCAGATGGATGAGGGTCTGGAGGGGTTCAGATGGATGGGGGTCTGGAGGGGTTCAGATGGATGGGGTCTGGAGGGGTTCAGATGGATGAGGGTCTGGAGGAGTTCAGATCGATGGGGTCTGGAGTGCTTCAGATGGGTAGGGGTCTGGAGGGGTTCAGATGGATGAGGGTCTGGAGGAGTTCAGATGGATGGGGTCTGGAGTGGTTCAGATGGGTAGGGGTCTGGAGGGTTTCAGATGGATGGGTAGGGGTCTGGAGGAGTTCTGTTGGATGAGGGTCTGGAGGGGTTCAGATGGATGAGGGTCTGGATGGGTTCAGATGGATGGATGGAGGTCTGGAGGGGTTCAAATGGATGGATGGGGGTACCGTGGGGTTCAGGTGGATGAGGGTCTGGAGGGGTTCAGATGGATCAGAATCTGGAGGGGTTCAGTTGGGTGAGTGTCTGGAGGGGTTCAGATGCATGAGGATCTGGAGGGGTTCAGATGGATGGGGGGTAGGAGGGGTTCAGATGGATGGGCAGGAGGGGTTCAGATGGATGAGGGTCTGGAGGGGTTCAGATGGATGGATGGGGGCCTGGAGCGGTTCAGATGGATGAGGGTCTGGAGGCATTCAGATGGATGGGGGACTGGAGGGGTTCAGATAGATGGATGGGGGTCTGGAGGGGTTCAGATGGATGGGGGTCTGGAGAGGTTCAGTTGGATGAGGGTCTGGAGGGGTTCAGATGGATGAGGGTCTGGATGGGTTCAGATGGATGGATGGCGGTCTGGAGGGGTTCAGTTGGATGAGGGTCTGGAGGGATTTAGATGCATGAGGATCTGGGGGGTTTAGATTGATGGATGGGGGCTGGAGGGGTTCAGTTGGATGAGGGTCTGGAGGGGTTCTGATGGATGGGGGGCAGGAGGGGTTCAGATGGATGAGGGTCTGGAGGCATTCAGATGGATGAGGGTCTGGAGGCATTCAGATGGATGAGGGTCTGGAGGAGTTCAGATGGATAGGGGTCTGGAGTGGTTCAGATGGATAGGGGTCTGGAGGGGTCCAGATGGATCAGAATCTGGAGGGGTTCAGTTGGGTGAGGGTCTGGAGGGGTTCAGATGCATGAGGATCTGGAGGGGTTCAGATGGATGAGGGTCTGGAGGGGTTCAGAGGGATGGATGGGGGTCCGGAGGGGTTCAGTTGGATGAGGGTCTGGATGGGTTCAGATGGATGGGGGTCTGGAGAGGTTCAGTTGGATGGATGAGTGTCTGGAGGGGTTCAGATGGATTGGGGGCAGGAGGGGTTCAGATGGATGAGGGTCTGGAGGGGTTCAGATGGATGGATGGGGGTCTGGAGCGGTTCAGATGGATGAGGGTCTGGAGGAGTTCAGATGGATGGGGTCTGGAGTGGTTCAGATGGGTAGGGGTCTGGAGGCATTCAGATGGATGAGGGTCTGGAGAGGTTCAGTTGGATGGATGAGTGTCTGGAGGGGTTCAGATGGATGGGGGGCAGGAGGGGTTCAGATGGATGAGGGTCTGGAGGGGTTCAGATGGATGGATGGGGGTCTGGAGCGGTTCAGATGGATGAGGGTCTGGAGGAGTTCAGATGGATGGGGTCTGGAGTGGTTCAGATGGGTAGGGGTCTGGAGGCATTCAGATGGATGAGGGTCTGGAGGGGTTTAGATGGATGGGTAGGGGTCTGGAGGGGTCTAGATGGATAAGGGTCTGGAGAGGTTCGGATGGATGGGGGTCTGGAGGGGTTCAGATAGATGGATGGGGGTCTGGAGGGGTTCAGATGGATGCGGGTCTGGAGAGGTTCAGTTGGATGAGAGTCTGGAGGGGTTCAGATGGATGAGGGTCTGGATGGGTTCAGATGGATGGATGGGGGTCTGGAGGGTTTAGTTGGATGAAGGTCTGGGGGGGTTCAGATGGATGGATGGCGGTCTGGAGGGGTTCATTTGGATGAGGGTCTGGAGGGATTTAGATGCATGAGGATCTGGGGGGGTTTAGATGGATGGATGGGGGCTGGAAGCGTTCAGTTGGTTGAGGGTCTGGATGGGTTCAGATGGATGGGGCTCTGGAGAGCTTCAGTTGGATGGATGAGGGTCTGGAGGGGTTCAGATGGATGGGGGGCAGGAGGGGTTCAGATGGATTAGGGTCTGGAGGCATTCAGATGGATGAGGGTCTGGAGGCATTCAGATGGATGAGGGTCTAGAGGAGTTCAGATGGATGGGGGTCTGGAGTGGTTCAGATGGGTAGGGGTCTGGAGAGGTTCTGATGGATGGGGGTCTGGAGTGGTTCAGATGGGTAGGGGTCTGGAGGGGTTCAGATGGATGAGGGTCTGGAGGAGTTCAGATGGATGGGGTTTGGATTGGTTCAGATGGGTAGAGGTCTGGAGGGTTTCAGATGGATGGGTAGGGGTCTGGAGGAGTTCAGTTGGATGAGGGTCTGGAGGGGTTCAGATGGATGAGGGTCTGGATGGGTTCAGATGGATGGATGGGGGTCTGGAGGGGTTCAAATGGATGGATGGGGGTCCGGAGGGGTTCAGTTGGATGAGGGTCTGGAGGTGTTCAGATGGATGGATGGGGGTCCGGAGGGGTTCAGTTGGATGAGGGTCTGGATGGGTTTAGATGGATGGGGGTCTGGAGAGGTTCAGTTGGATGGATGAGGGTCTGGAGGCATTCAGATGGATGAGGGTCTGGAGGGGTTCAGATGGATGGGGGTCTGGAGGGGTTCAGATGGATGGGGTCTGGAGGGGTTCAGATGGATGAGGGTCTGGAGGAGTTCAGATGGATGGGGTCTGGAGTGGTTCAGATGGGTAGGGGTCTGGAGGCATTCAGATGGATGAGGGTCTGGAGGGGTTCAGATGGATGGATGGCGGTCTGGAGGGGTTCGTTTTGATGAGGGTCTGGATGGGTTCAGATGGGTGAGGGTCTGGAGGGGTTCAGATGTTTGAGGGTCTGGAGGGGTTCAGATGGATGGGGGTCTGGAGAGGTTCAGTTGGATGGATGAGGATCTGGAGTGGTTCAGATGGATGAGGGTGTGGAGGGGTTCAGATGGATGGATGGGTGTCTGGAGGGTTTCAGTTGGATGAGGGTCTAGAGGGGTTCAGTTGGATGAGGATCTGGAGGGGTTCAGATGGATAGGTATGGATCTGGAGGGGTTCAGATGGATGAGTGTCTGGAGCGGTTCAGATGGATGGGGGTCTGGAGGGGTTCAGATGGATGGATGGCGGTCTGGAGGGGTTCAGTTGGATGAGGGTCTGGAGGGATTTAGATGCATGAGGATCTGGGGGGGTTTAGATGGATGGATGGGGGCTGGAGGAGTTCAGTTGGATGAGGGTCTGGATGGGTTCAGATGGATGGGGCTCTGGAGAGCTTCAGTTGGATGGATGAGGGTCTGGAGGGGTTCAGATGGATGGGGGGCTGGAGGGGTTCAGATGGATGAGGGTCTGGAGGCATTCAGATGGATGAGGGTCTGGAGGGCTTCAGATGGATGGGTAGGGGTCTGGAGGAGTTCAGTTGGATGAGGGTTTGGAGGGGTTCAGATGGATGAGGGTCTGGAGGCATTCAGATGGATGAGGGTCTGGAGGGGTTCAGATGGATGGGGTCTGGAGTGCTTCAGATGGGTAGGGGTCTGGAGGGGTTCAGATGGATGAGGGTCTGGAGGAGTTCAGATGGATGGGGTCTGGAGTGGTTCAGATGGGTAGGGGTCTGGAGGGTTTCAGATGGATGGGTAGGGGTCTGGAGGAGTTCAGTTGGATGAGGGTTTGGAGGGGTTCAGATGGATGAGGGTCTGGATGGGTTCAGATGGATGGATGGGGGTCTGGAGGGGTTCAAATGGATGGATGGGGGTCCCAAGGGGTTCAGGTGGATGAGGGTCTGGAGTGGTTCAGATGGATCAGAATCTGGAGGGGTTCAGTTGGGTGAGTGTCTGGAGGGGTTCAGATGCATGAGGATCTGGAGGGGTTCAGATGGATGAGGGTCTGGAGGTGTTCAGATGGATGGATGGGGGTCCGGAGGGGTTCAGTTGGATGAGGGTCTGGATGGGTTCAGATGGATGAGGGTCTGGAGGGGTTCAGATGGATGAGGGTCTGGAGGGGTTCAGATGGATGGATGGGGGTCTGGAGCGGTTCAGATGGATGAGGGTCTGGAGGCATTCAGATGGATGAGGGTCTGGAGGGGTTCAGATGGATGGGGGTCTGGAGGGGTTCAGATGGATGGGGTCTGGAGGGGTTCAGATGGATGAGGGTCTGGTGGAGTTCAGATGGATGGGGTCTGCAGTGGTTCAGATGGGTAGGGGTCTGGAGGCATTCAGATGGATGATGGTCTGGAGGGATTCAGATGGATGGGGGTCCGGAGGGGTTCAGATGGATGGGGTCTGGAGGGGTTCAGATGGATGAGGGTCTGGAGGAGTTCAGATGGATGGGGTCTGGAATGGTTTAGTTGGGTAGGGGTCTGGAGGGGTTCAGATGGATGAGGGTCTGGAGGAGTTCAGGTGGATGGGGGTTTGGAGTGGTTCAGATGGGTAGGGGTCTGGAGGAGTTCAGATGGATGAGGGTCTGGAGGGGTTCAGATGGATGGGTAGGGGTCTGGAGGGGTTTAGATGGATGGGGGTCTGGAGGGGTTCAGTTGGATGGGGGTCTGGAGGGGTTCAGTTGGATGAGTAGGGGTCTGGAGGGGTTTAGATGGATGGGCAGGGATCTGGAGGGGTTCACATGGATGAGAGTCTGGAGGGGTTCAGATGCATCAGGATCTGGAGGGGTTCAGAAGGATGAGGGTCTGGAGGGGTTCAGATGGATGGATGGCGGTCTGGAGGGGTTCGTTTTGATGAGGGTCTGGATGGGTTCAGATGGATGAGGGTCTGGAGAGGTTCAGTTGGATGGATGAGGATCTGGAGTGGTTCAGATGGATGAGGGTGTGGAGGGGTTCAGATGGATGGATGGGGGTCTGGAGGGTTTCAGTTGGGTGAGGGTCTAGAGGGGTTCAGTTGGATGAGGATCTGGAGGGATTCAGATGGGTAGGGAGTTTGGAGGGGTTGAGATGGATGGCTGTGTGGGGGGTTCAGATGGATGGGGGCTGGAGTGGTTCAGATGGAAATATAGGGGTTTGGAGGGATTCGCATGGATGGATAGGGAGTTTGGAGGGGTTCAGATGGATGGCGGTGTGGGGGGTTCAGATGGATGGGGGTCTGGAGGGGTTCAGATGGATGGCGGTGTGGGGGGTTCAGATGGATGGGGGTCTGGAGGGGTTTAAATGGATGAGGGTCTGGAGGAGTTCAGATGGATGGGGATTTGGGGAGGTTCCGTTGGATGGATGAGGGTCTGGAGTCGTTCAGATGGATGAGGGTCTGGAAGGGTTCAGATGGATGGATTGGGGTCTGGAGGGGTTCAGTTGGATGAGGGTCTGGAGGGGTTCAGATGGATGGGTACGGATCTGGAGGGGTCCAGATGGATGAGGGTCTGGAGGGGTTCAGATGGATGGGGGTCTTGAGGGGTTCAGATAGATGGATGGAGGTCTGGAGGGGTTCAGATGGATGGGGGTCTGGAGAGGTTCAGTTGGATGAGGGTCTGGATGGGTTCAGATGGATGGGGCTCTGGAGAGCTTCAGTTGGATGGATGAGGGTTTGGAGGGGTTCAGATGGATGGGGGGCTGGAGGGATTCAGATGGATGAGAGTCTGGAGGCATTCAGGTGGATGAGGGTCTGGATGGGTTCAGATGGATGGGGGTCTGGAGGGGTTCAGATAGATGGGGTCTGGAGGGGTTCAGATGGATGAGGGTCTGGAGGGTTTCAGATGGATGGGTTGGGGTCTGGAGGAGTTCACTTGGATGAGGGTCTGGAGGGGTTCAGATGGATGAGGGTCTGGATGGGTTCAGATGGATGGATGAGGGTCGGGAGGGGTTCAAATGGATGGATGGGGATCCCGAGGGGTTCAGGTGGATGAGGGTCTGTAGGGGTTCAGATGGATCAGTATCTGGAGGGGTTCAGTTGGATGAGGGTCTGCAGGTGTTCAGATGCATGAGGATCTGGAGGGGTTCAGATGGATGGGGGGTAGGAGGGTTCAGATGGATGAGGGTCTGGAGGGGTTCGAATGGATGGATGGGGGTCTGGAGGCATTCAGATGGGTGAGAGTCTGGAGGAGTTCAGATGGATGGGGTCTGGAGTGGTTCAGATGAGTAGGGGTCTGCAGGGGTTGAGATGGATGGATGGCAGTCTGGAGGGGTTCAGTTGGATGAGGGTCTGGAGGGGTTCAGATGCTTGAGGATCTGGAGGGGTTCAGATGGATGAGGGTCTAGAGGGGTGCAGATGGATGGTTGGGGTCAGAAGGGGTTCAGTTGGATGAGGGTCTGGATGGGTTCAGATGGATGGGGCTCTGGAGAGGTTCAGTTGGATGGATGAGGGTCTGGAGGGTTTCAGATGGATGAGGGTCTAGAGGGGTGCAGATGGATGGTTGGGGTCAGAAGGGGTTCAGTTGGATGAGGGTCTGGATGGGTTCAGATGGATGGGGCTCTGGAGAGGTTCGGTTGGATGGATGAGGGTCTGGAGGGGTTCAGTTGGGTGAGGGTCTGACGGTGTTCAGTTGGATGAGGGTCTGGAGGAATCCAGATGGATGAGGGTCTGGAGGTGTTCAGATGGATGAATGGGGTCTGGAGGGGTTTAGGTGGAAAGATAGGGGTTTGGAGGAATTCACATGGATGGATAGGGAGTTTGGAGGGGTTCAGATGGATGGTGGTGTGGGGGGTTCAGATGGATGGGGGGCTGGAGGGGTTTAGATGGATGAGGGTCTGGAGGGGTTCAGATGGATGGGGATCTGGGGAGGTTCCGTTGGATGGATGAGGGTCTGGAGTTGTTCAGATGGATGAGGGTCTGGAGGGGTTCAGATGGATGCATTGGGGTCTGGAGGGGTTCAGTTGGATGAGGGTCTGGAGGGGTTCAGATGGATGGGTAGGGATCTGGGGGGTCCAGATGGATGAGGGTCTGGAGGGGTTCAGATGGATGGATGGGGTCTGGAAGGGTTTCGATGGAAAGATAGGGGTTTGGAGGGATTCACATGGATGGATAGGGAGTTTGGAGGGGTTCAGATGGATTGCTGTGTGGGGGGGTTCAGATGGATGGGGGGCTGGAGGGGTTCAGATGGAAATATACGGGTTTGGAGGGATTTGCATGGATGGATAGGGAGTTTGGAGGGGTTCAGTTGGATGGCGGTGTGGGGGGTTCAGATGGATGGGGGTCTGGAGGGGTTCAGATGGATGAGGGTCTGGAGGAGTTCAGATGGATGTGTAGGGATCTAGAGGGGTTCAGATGGATAAGAGTCTGGAGGGGTTCAGATGGATGGGTATGGGTCTAGAGGGGTTTAGATGGATAAGGGTCTGGAGAGGTTCAGATGGATGGGGATCTGGAGGGGTTCAGATAGATCAATGGCGATCTGGAGGGGTTCAGATGGATGGGGGTCTGGAGAGGTTCAGTTGGATGAGGGTTTGGAGGGATTCAGATGGATGAGGTTCTGGATGGGTTCAGATGGATGGGGGTCTGGAGAGGTTCAGTTGGATGAGGGTTTGGAGGGGTTCAGATGGATGAGGTTCTGGATGGGTTCAGATGGATGGCGGTCTGGAGGGGTTCAGTTGGATGAGGGTCTGGAGGGATTTAGATGCATGAGGATCTGGAGGGGTTCAGATGGATGGATGGGGGCTGGAGGGGTTCAGTTGGATGAGCGTCTGGATGGGTTCAGATGGATGGGGCTCTGGAGAGCTTCAGTTGGATGGGGTCTGGAGGGGTTCAGATGGATGAGGGTCTGGAGGAGTTCAGATGGATGGGTAGGGGTCTGGAGGGGTTCAGATGGATGGGTAGGGGTCTGGAGGAGTTCAGTTGGATGAGGGTCTGGAGGGGTTCAGATGGATGAGGGTCTGGATGGGTTCAGATGGATGGATGGGGGTCTGGAGGGGTTCAAATGGATGGATGGTGGTCCAGAGGGGTTCAGGTGGATGAGGGTCTGGAGGGGTTCAGATGGATCAGAATCTGGAGGGGTTCAGTTGGGTGAGGTTCTGGAGGGGTTCAGATGTATGGGGGGCAGGAGGGGTTCAGATGGATGCGGGTCTGGAGGCATTCAGATGGATGAGGGTCTGGCGGAGTTCAGATGGATGGGGGTCTGGAGTGGTTCAGATGGGTCGGGGTCTGGACGGGTTCAGATGGATGAGGGTCTGGAGGAGTTCAGATGGATGGGGTTTGGAGTGGTTCAGATGGGTAGGGGTCTGGAGGGTTTCAGATGGATGGGTAGGGGTCCCGAGGGGTTCAGTTGGATGAGGGTCTGGAGGGGTTCAGATGGATCAGAATCTGGAGGGGTTCAGTTGGATGAGGGTCTGGAGGGGTTCAGATGGATGGGGTCTGGAGTGGTTCAGATGGGTAGGGGTCTGGAGGGGTTCAGATGGATGGGGGTCTAGAGGGGTTCAGTTGGATGGGGGTCTGGAGGGGTTCAGTTGGATGAGTAGGGGTCTGGAGGGGTTCAGATGGATGGGTAGAGATCTGGAGGGGTTCATATGGATGAGGGTCTGGAGGGGTTTAGATGGATCAGGATCTGGAGGGGTTCAGATGGATGAGGGTCTGGAGGGGTTCAGATGGATGGATGGCGGTCTGGAGGGGTTCAGTTGGATGAGGGTCTGGAGGGGTTCAGACGCATGAGGATCTGGAGGGGTTCAGATGGATGAGTGTCTAGAGGGCTGCAGATGGATGGTTGGGGTCAGGAGGGGTTCAGTTGGAGAGGGTCTGGATGGGTTCAGATGGATGGGGCTCTGGAGAGGTTCAGTTGGATGGATGAGGGTCTGGAGGGGTTCAGTTGGACGAGGGTCTGAAGGGATTCAGTTGGATGAAGGTCTGGAGAGGTTCAGATGGATGAGTGTCTAGAGGGCTGCAGATGGATGGTTGGGGTCAGGAGGGGTTCAGTTGGAGAGGGTCTGGATGGGTTCAGATGGATGGGGCTCTGGAGAGGTTCAGTTGGATGGATGAGGGTCTGGAGGGGTTCAGTTGGACGAGGGTCTGAAGGGATTCAGTTGGATGAAGGTCTGGAGAGGTTCAGATGGATGAGGGTCTGGAGGAGTTCAGATGGATGGGGGTCTGGCGTTGTTCAGATGGATGGATGGGGGTCTGGAGGGGTTTGGTTGAATGAGGGTCTGAAGGTGTTCAGTAGGATGAGGGTCTGGAGGGGTCCAGATGGATGAGGGTCTGGAGGGGTTCAGATGGATGGATGGGGTCTGGAGGGGTTCAGATGTTAAGATAGGGGTTTGGAGGGATTCACGTGGATGGATAGGGAGTTTGGAGGGGTTCAGATGGATGGCGGTGTGGGGGGTTCAGATGGATGGGGTCAGGAGGGGTTTAGATGGAAATATAGGGGTTTGGAGGGATTCGCATGAATGGATAGGGAGTTTGTAGGGGTTCAGATGGATGGCGGTGTGGGGGGTTCAGATGGATGGGGGTCTGGAGGGGTTCAGATGGATGAGGGTCTGGAGGAGTTCATATTGATGGGTAGGGATCTAGAGGGGCTCAGATGGATAAGAGTCTGGAGGGGATCAGATGGATGGGTAGGGGTCTGGAGGAGTTCAGATTGATGGGTAGGGGTCTAGAGGGGTTCAGATGGATAAGGGTCTGGAGGGGTTCAGATGGATGTGGATCTGGAGAGGTTCAGATAGATGGATGGGGGTCTGGAGGGGTTCAGATGGATGAGGGTCTGGATGGGTTCAGATGGATGGATGGGGGTCTGGAGGGGTTCAGTTGGATGAGGGTCTGGAGGGGTTCAGATGGATCAGGATCTGGAGGGGTTCAGATGGATGAGGGTCTGGAGGGGTTCAGATGGATGGATGGCGGTCTGGAGGGGTTCAGTTGGATGAGGGTCTGGAGGGATTTAGATGCATGAGGATCTGGAGGGGTTCAGATGGATGAGGGTCTGGAGGAGTTCAGATGGATGGGGTCTGGATTGGTTCAGATGGGTAGGGGTCTGGAGGAGTTCAGATGGATCAGGGTCTGGAGGAGTTCAGATGGATGGGGTCTGGAGTGGTTCAGATGGGTAGAGGTCTGCAGGGTTTCAAATGGATGGGTAGGGGTCTGGAGGTGTTTAGTTGGATGAGGGTCTGGAGGGGTTCAGATGGATGAGGGTGTGGATGGGTTCAGATAGATGGATGGGGGTCTGGAGGGGTTCAGATGGATGGATGGGGGTCTGGAGGGGTTCAGTTGGATGAGGGTCTGGAGGGGTTCAGATGGATGAGGGTCTGGAGGGGTTCAGATGGATGGATGGCGGTCTGGAGGGGTTCAGTTGGATGAGGGTCTGGATGGGTTCAGATGGATGGGGTTCCAGAGAGGTTCAGTTCGATGGATGAGGGTCTGGCGGGGTTCAGATGGATGGGGGGCTGGAGGGGTTCAGATGGATGAGGGTCTGGAGGGGTTCAGATGGATGGATGGTGGTCTGGAGCGGTTTAGATGGATGAGGGTCTGGAGGCATTCAGATGGATGAAGGTCTGGAGGAGTTCAGATGGATGGGGGTCCGGAGGGGTTCAGATGGATGAGGGTCTGGAGGGGTTCAGATGGATGGATGGTGGTCTGGAGGGGTTCAGTTGGATGAGGGTCTGGATGGGTTCAGATGGATGGGGTTCCGGAGAGGTTCAGTTGGATGGATGAGGGTCTGGCGGGGTTCAGATGGATGGGGGGCTGGAGGGGTTCAGATGGATGAGGGTCTGGAGGGGTTCAGATGGATGGATGGTGGTCTGGAGCGGTTTAGATGGATGAGGGTCTGGAGGCATTCAGATGGATGAGGGTCTGGAGGGGTTCAGATGGATGGGGGTCCGGAGGGGTTCAGATGGATGGGGTCTGGAGGGGTTCAGATGGATGGGGGTCTGGAAGGGTTCAGATGGAAGGGGGTTTGGAAGGGTTCAGATGGATGGGGGTTGGGAGCAGTTCAGATGGGTAGGGATCTGAAGCAGTTCAGATGGGTGGGGGTCTGGAGGGGTTCAGTTGGATGGGTAGGGGTTTGGAGGGGGTCAGATGGGTAGGGGTCTGGAGTGGTTCAGATGGATGGGGGTCTGGAGGGGTTCAGATAGATGGACAGGAGTCTGGAGGGGTTCAGATGGATGAGGGTCTGGAGGGGTTCAGTTGGATGAGGGTCTGGAGGGGTTCAGATGGATGAGGGTCTGGAGGGGTTCAGATGGATGAGGGTCTGGAGGTGTTCAGTTAGATGAGGGTCTGGAGGGGTTCAGATGGATGGATCGGGGTCTGGAGGGGTTCAGATGGATGGATGGGTGTCTGGAGGGGTTCAGATGGATGGATGAGGGTCTGGAGGAGTTCAGATGGATGGGGGTCTAGCGTGGTTCAGATGGATGGATGGGGGTCTGGAGGGGTTCAGTTGAATGAGGGTCTGAAGGTGTTCAGTTGGATGAGGGTCTGGAGGAGTCCAGATGGATGAGGGTCTGGAGGGGTTCAGATGGATGGCTGGGGTCTGGAGGGGTTCCGATGGAAAGATAGGGGTTTGGAGGGATTCACATGGATGGATAGGGAGTTTGGAGGGGTTCAGATGGATGGCTGTGTTGGGGGTTCAGATGGATGGGGAGCTGGAGGGGTTCATATGGAAATATAGGGGTTTGGAGGGATTCGCATGGATGGATAGGGAGTTTGGAGGGGTTCAGATGGATGGCGGTGTGGGGGGTTCAGATGGATGGGGGTCTGGAGGGGTTCAGATGGATGAGGGTCTGGAGGGGTTCAGATGGATGGGTAGGGATCTAGAGGGGTTCAGATGTATAAGAGTCTGGAGGGGTTCAGATGGATGGGTAGGGGTCTAGAGGGGTTTAGATGGATAAGGGTCTGGAGAGGTTCAGATGGATGGGGGTCTGGAGGGGTTCAGATGGATGGGGGTCTGGAGAGGTTCAGTTGGATGAGGGTTTGGAGGAGTTCAGATGGATGAGGGTCTGGATGGGTTCAGATGGATGAATGGGGGTCTGGAGGGGTTCAAATGGATGGATGGGGGTCTGGAGGGGTTTAGTTGGATGAGGGTCTGGAGGGGTTCAGATGGATCAGGATCTGGAGGGGTTCAGATGGATGAGGGTCTGGAGGGATTTAGATGCATGAGGATCTGGAGGGGTTCAGATGGATGGATGGGGGCTGGAGGGGTTCAGTTGGATGAGGGTCTGGATGGTGGATGGGTTCAGATGGATGGGGCTCTGGAGAGATTCAGTTGGATGGATGAGGGTCTGGAGGGGTTCAGATGGATGGGGAGCTGAGGGGTTCAGATGGATGAGGGTCTGCAGGCATTCAGATGGATGAGGGTCTGGAGGGGTTCAGATGGATGGGGGTCTGGAGGGGTTCAGATGGATGGGGTCTGGAGGGGTTCAGATGGATGAGGGTCTGGAGGAGTTCAGATCGATGGGGTCTGGAGTGCTTCAGATGGGTAGGGGTCTGGAGGGGTTCAGATGGATGAGGGTCTGGAGGAGTTCAGATGGATGGGGTCTGGAGTGGTTCAGATGGGTAGGGGTCTGGAGGGTTTCAGATGGATGGGTAGGGGTCTGGAGGAGTTCTGTTGGATGAGGGTCTGGAGGGGTTCAGATGGATGAGGGTCTGGATGGGTTCAGATGGATGGATGGAGGTCTGGAGGGGTTCAAATGGATGGATGGGGGTACCGTGGGGTTCAGGTGGATGAGGGTCTGGAGGGGTTCAGATGGATCAGAATCTGGAGGGGTTCAGTTGGGTGAGTGTCTGGAGGGGTTCAGATGCATGAGGATCTGGAGGGGTTCAGATGGATGGGGGGCAGGAGGGGTTCAGATGGATGGGGGGCAGGAGGGGTTCAGATGGATGAGGGTCTGGAGGGGTTCAGATGGATGGATGGGGGCCTGGAGCGGTTCAGATGGATGAGGGTCTGGAGGCATTCAGATGGATGAGGGTCTGGAGGGGTTTAGATGGATGGGTAGGGGTCTGGAGGGGTTTAGATGGATAAGGGTCTGGAGAGGTTCAGATGGATGGGGGTCTGGAGGGGTTCAGATAGATGGATGGGGGTCTGGAGGGGTTCAGATGGATGGGGGTCTGGAGAGGTTCAGTTGGATGAGGGTCTGGAGGGGTTCAGGTGGATGAGGGTCTGGATGGGTTCAGATGGATGGATGGCGGTCTGGAGGGGTTCAGTTGGATGAGGGTCTGGAGGGATTTAGATGCATGAGGATCTGGGGGGTTTAGATTGATGGATGGGGGCTGGAGGGGTTCAGTTGGATGAGGGTCTGGAGGGGTTCAGATGGATGGGGGGCAGGAGGGGTTCAGATGGATGAGGGTCTGGAGGCATTCAGATGGATGAGGGTCTGGAGGCATTCAGATGGATGAGGGTCTGGAGGAGTTCAGATGGATAGGGGTCTGGAGTGGTTCAGATGGATAGGGGTCTGGAGGGGTCCAGATGGATCAGAATCTGGAGGGGTTCAGTTGGGTGAGGGTCTGGAGGGGTTCAGATGCATGAGGATCTGGAGGGGTTCAGATGGATGAGGGTCTGGAGGGGTTCAGAGGGATGGATGGGGGTCCGGAGGGGTTCAGTTGGATGAGGGTCTGGATGGGTTCAGATGGATGGGGGGCAGGAGGGGTTCAGATGGATGAGGGTCTGGAGGCATTCAGATGGATGAGGGTCTGGAGGAGTTCAGATGGATAGGGGTCTGGAGTGGTTCAGATGGATAGGGGTCAGGAGGGGTCAGGAGGGGTCCAGATGGATCAGAATCTGGAGGGGTTCAGTTGGGTGAGGGTCTGGAGGGGTTCAGATGGATGAGGGTCTGGAGGGGTTCAGATGGAGTTTGGAGTGGTTCAGACGGATGTGGGTCTGAAGAGGTTCAGATGGATGCCGGAATTGGGAGAAAGATAAAATGCATGAGGCAAGTTTGGAGGCAGATGTTGAGATAGATGGGAGAGGGGAAGCATCAGTTACCCTGCTGAGATTTCGATCATGTAACCTGTTTGGAGTGTTGACAGTAATGATGCATTTCAGGTTTGATGTTTCGATGTACATGTGGAAAACCTTTAAATGTTTTACAATTTCCATCTCCGCCCTCTGCCACTGCTACAGACTACGGCTCCTTCCTGCGTGCATCCGGATCTGCATTCCTGCAGACGCTGTGCGATCTGCTGCATGGCGATCAGAAACACTGGGAGCTGCTGAGAATCATGACTCATGTGAACCGCCTGGTTGCCCTGTGGTTTGAGTCCAAGGGTGCCTATGGGTGCAAGAAGCAGATGCCTTGTTTCGTCAGCAAGTTGCGACATGAGGTCTACCCCTTCTCCGACCGGCCCTCAGCAGAGAGCAACCCAGGTCCCTCTGAGAACACCAGCCTCAGCCACAGCGAGTCATTGAGCACTGCTGTGCAGGGACAGGTGCCTCGGCCCATCTAGTCCATGCTGAACCAAGCCCTGCTGGAACCACTGTCCTCTATACCCATCCCTCCCACCCACCTATCCAAACTTTGCCTAAGTGTTGCAATTGCACTCCAGTCCACCCTTGGGAAAACAAAATGCCTGAAAAATTGACAAAAGGGGACGCCCCTCTTGACACATTCTCCCTCGTGTAAACCAGGACTCTCCCTATCACGCTAGAGATGATCCAAAGGGAAACCAGAAGAGACCCCACACTATGTCTGTCTTGCAACCCAGAATGTGGAGCAGAAATTCCAGTTCCACATTTTTAACAGTGCCGGGATGGACTTGTCCTGTTTGGGGCTTGACTTGAGTGGGGATAGAGAGTCTTCGAACCATCCACGGTGAGAACTGAGGTGTTGGGGGAGCTACGTGCCAGTCTTCTAGGCGTGGTCAGAAACAAAGAGTTGGCTCGAAGCTTTGACCTGGTGGCCTGGGATCAACCAGCAGATCAAGCAGTTTGCCATGCACTGTTCGGGGTGCCAAAACATCCAGAAGATGCCAACAGCAGCGCCTCTCCATCCCTGGGAGGGGCCTGCATTACCTCGGCAGAGGATTCATGCGGAGTTTGTCATGGGCACAAATTCCTTGGTCGTGACTGCAGCTGTAAAGTGACCAGATGTGTCCCCAATTGCCTCCACTACAGCCTCGCACACTGCCGATGTGTTGAGAAACCTCTTCCTAAGGACTGGTGTTCCAGAACACTTAGTGAGTGCCAATGGACTGCAGTTTGTTGCAAAGCAGTTTCAATCACTCCTGAAAGTGAAATTACACCTGCACCGTACCACCCAGCCTGGCGAAAATGTTTGTCTGGGTCTAAAGAATGCACTGCATGCAAACTCAGCAGAACACTACACTGAATCAAAACCTTGCCAGTATCCTCCTTGCATATTGAAATGCAGCACACTCCGCGACCAATGGCTCACCAGTTGTGTTGTTCCTGGGTCGTCCCTTGTGCTTGTGATCTCCTCAGACCCAGACTCAGAAAGAGTACGCAGAATAAACAGTTGAGGCAAATTGAGAGCTCCTCAAGCAAGGAGGTTCAACGTCCCACTCCTGGTGAGGGATTGCAGAGGTGATCAAAAGTTGGTACTCTGAAAGAGTAAGGACAGAGTGGAGATTGTGTCTGATGTTGTCTGGAGACGACACGTCGATCAGTTGAGAGCAGAACCAATTGTTGGAGAAAAAAGGTGTCCAGAGCTGTCAGAACCACTTCCTGCAGTCCCAGAGACAACTCCTGCATCCACCACAGAACCCGAGATTCTTTCACAGCCACAAGTCTGTCTCACCTGCCAAGCAGAGTGAACCCCCTTGTCAGGAACAACATTATCCCACAAGAGAAGGAATTCCTTCCTCCACAGTGATTAAATCATTAGGCCTGAATGGGACGATTTTAAATTTACCATGCGGTATTATAAAACTGTAATTGTAGAATACTGTAAAATATATTTATATATAAAGCATATCACTCCCTAGACATCTTGTGTGTGTGTATGTAGATATATATATCTCTATATCTATCTACACACACAAAACACTCCGGTTCTGTTGGCTGTATAAGTCTGGGGAAGACTATCGCCGGCCTTGCCAAACGTGTGAGATTGAGGTGCAAAACCCCGAAACACGCTATATGTGTGGATGCTATGTGACTCGTTACAAGTCTGTACCAGAAAATACCAGACACTACACCGCATACAGTTAAACGATTTAGCTTTATAACTCTTAATTTGACTACAGGGTTAGTGAAGAAAAAGCAAAAAAAGGAAAGGGCCCATTTTAATGAAACAGTCTAATATGCTCAAGTTGGAGCTCATGGCTTCCCCTTCGCCGATCCTCCCTCGATCTCCCCGGGCTTCATTGGACCATGGTCCCACTCCGGGTTGAGTCCTTCGACCTCTTCTCTCCAGTGTCTTCTCCCTTCATCTCCCACCCAGCTCACACCAGTGTCAGGCACACAGCACGAAAACACGCTCTCTTCATTGGACAGCTCACATTCCAAAGTACCCATTAACCCAAATACTGCTTCTACAGAAAGACCATTACGTTAACAGTGAAACGTTACCTGCCTATTACTTCCCCTGGATCATCGTCTCCTTCCCTCTCTCCGATGGTCCACTCCCCTGTCCTATCAAATAGCTTCTCCATCTCTAAAGCATCCGTTATCTCTAACCATAACCCAAACACTGCTTCTACAGAAAGACCATTACGTTAACAGTGAAACCTTCCCCAGGGTGTTTTATTTATTTTTAATTACACACACACACACACACACACACACACACACACACACACACACACACACACACACACACACACACACACACACACAATGACCAGAGAGCATTATATTACATATTAATTTGATATATTGAGTTGGAGTTTGCAGCTAAGCAGGGAGGAGTGTCGCATATTTAATTTTTCAGTAATATTTTAAATATGTTGTTGGATTACGGGTTATATGCATAAAGTATGTAAAAATGGCATTCGTCATTACCCCCACCCTACATCACAAGTGTGTGCCTCACTAAAGTAAAACTGAATTCCCACATCACTGGGCTCCTGTGTTTTACTTTCTTTCTTTTCCAATATTGTTATTGATTACCTACATAAAAGAATACAGAGTACAGTAGGATATGTAATATATATCGATTACAATATATTGGAATCATAAATATAGTTTCATTACCCCATATCCGTATACATTAAGTTTAAACATAATATTGAAAAGAGATAATTTTATTATACAAAAAAAATCTAAACCCACTACCAGAAAAAACCCAGCTGTTTGGTTAAAAAAAAGAAAAGGAAAAAGTCTTTATCATATAATAAAACATATGATGGCCTGTTCCCGTGCTGTAAATGCTATATGGTTATATTGTTAGCCAACATCTGTGCTTAATAGCAAATCAAAGATTTTGAAAATAATTCAAAAAAGGTCCCCACTTTCGATGATATTCTGGAGTTACAGAATCTAACACAGAGGACAACCCACAGCAGGTCAGCACCTGGGCAACAAGCCAAAGGTTGGAGATACTCAGTGGGTCAGGCAGCATCTGTGGAGGGAAACAGGCAGTTGATGTTTTATATCGGACTGAGTGATTGGGGGGGATAGCTAGTAGAAAGAGGTGGAGCAAAGGGTTTTCAGGTGTGGGGAGGGTTTACAGTCACGTGGAAGGAATGGGGTGGGGAGAGCTGGGTGGTACAGGGTTTCAGGTGGGGGGGTGACAGGCAGGTAGAGGAAGGAATGGGGTGGAGAGAGTTGGTGGGTGACAGATGGATCGAGGTGTGTTGGGGTGAGGGACAGTGGCAGAGGGGAGAGTGGGAGTAGTCCCAGAGGCTGGGAGGGGCGAGGTGGAATTTGATGGGAAAGGAAGGTGGAACACGTACCCAAGTGAGGGAAGTAGGGAGAGAGGGGGAGAGAGAGGGGGAGGAAGGGAGAGAGAGAGATAGATAGATAGATACATACATACATACCTGACACTAGAGAATTCAATGTTCATGCCAGTGGGCTATAGACCACCCTGTGTGAATACGAGGGGCTTTTCCTCCAGGGTGTGTTTAGCCTCACCCTGACAGTGGATGAGACAAAGAACAGACATGGCCAGTGTGGGAACAGGGAGGGGTCTAAAATGGCTGCAAAAGGGGGCTCCAGACGGCCATGGCAGATGGAGTGTAGGTGCTCGGTGGAGCGGTCCTGCAGTCTGTATCTGCTCTCACAGATGGAGAGGGGGCCACGTCAAGAGGCCTGGATGTATAAACAAATGTAATGCTTTCACTGGGGTCGTACACAAACTCGGCTGGATGGCCGGGTCATTGGCACTCCGGCAAACTTGGGGGTTCCCATCACTCCAAAACCCGTCCAGGATGTCACATGACAGGTTTGGACCGGGCTCGCGCCAGTGAGGGTGAAAACAGGATGATCTGGCAGATTAATGTGTGGCTGAGAAGCTGGGCTTCAGGTTCTTGGATCATTGGGATCTCTTCTGGGGGAGGTATGACCTGTTCAAAAGTGGTGGGTTCCTCCTGGACCCGAGGGGGACCAATATTCTCGTGGGCAAGTTTGTTAGAGCTGTTTGGGTGGGTTTAAACTAATTTGGCAGGGGGGTAGGAACTAGAGTGATAGGAGTCAGGGTAGGATGGATGGACAGCGTGAAGTCAGACGGGACAAAACTGCAGCCAGCAGGATAAGTATCAGTGCATTAGGGATACAGAATCAAAAAAGGGTAGCAAATACAGTACCCACTGTTATATCTCAATGCACGGAGTATCAGAAATAATGTGGATGATCTTGTTGCACTATTACAGATGGTCAGGTATGATGTTGTGGCCATCACTGAATCGTGGCTAAAGGATGGTTGTAGTTGAATGTCCAAGGTTACACGTTGTATCAGAGGGATGGGAAGGTAGGCAGAGGGGTTCGCGTGGCTCTGCTGGTAAAGAATGACATCGAATCAGTAGAAAGATGTGACATAGGATTGGAAGATGTTCAATCCTTGTGGGTTGAGTTCAGAAACTGCAAGGGTAAAACGTCTCTGATGGCAGCTATACACAGGCCTCCCAACAGTAGCTGGAATGTGGACCACAGGTTACAGCAGGAAATAGAAAAGGCATGTGAACAAGGCAATGTTGTGATCGACCTGGGAGATTTCAATGTAACACTCGCTTTGTCAAGTGGATGATCTTGGGGTGATAACCCCTGCCCGGCCAAACCTTAGCACTCTGGTTTGGGTGGATGCTGTGTGTTGTGTCCCCTGTGTAACATCAGTACCCCAAAATAACATTCAGTCCACAATGAGCGGTTAAACGATTAAGATTTTATATTTAAGTATGGGGTTAGTAGAGAAACAAAAGAAAAGGAAAACAAATAAAAGACATCAATAATCTCATAAACGTGTCCAGTGCACAAATGTTGGAGCTCACGGATTCCCTTTCACTGATCCTCCTCCGCTGATCGTCGACCCCTGGGCTCCTGCCCCGAGCCCAGGCCCAGCGGGTCCGGCAACCATCTCCTCAAGGCACCTCTTCTCTTTTCATCCTCTTCACGCCTTCTTCCTGAAGCCTGCGCAAACAACAGCTTTCACACAGACAGAAAGAATAACATCTATCCCAATTGGTTTGTAAATGAATACAAGTCCCGTTATCACTAATTATAACCCAAACATGCTGCTACAGAGAACCACTGTCTCAGCAGTTAACAGGACAGAGAAGCCATTTTATTCACCTTGGCAGTAACATAAAAGAAGAAACTCTTACATCAACATGCAGGTCGGTTGGGGAAATCTGGTTGGTAATGGATCACAAGAGAGTGAGCTTGTTCAATGCCTACAAGATGGTCTTTTAGAGCAGTTTGTCATTGAGCCTACTAGGGGATCAGCTATACCGGATTAGGTGTTATGTAATGAATCAAAGGTGAGTAGGGAGCTTATGGTAAAAGAACCCTTAGGAAGCAGTGATCACAATGTGATTGAGTTCAACTGGACATCAGTGTTCTACGAGTCTGTGGTGGCCAGTGCGATCATGTTTGCTGTTGTGTGCTGGGGCAGCAGGCTGAGGGTAGCAGACACCAACAGAATCAACAAACTCATTCGTAAGGCCAGTGATGTTGTGGGGATGGAACTGGACTCTCTCACGGTGGTGTCTGAAAAGAGGATGCTGTCCAAGTTGCATGCCAGCTTGGACAATGTCTCCCATCCACTACATAATGTACTGGCTGGGCACAGGAGTACATTCAGCCAGAGACTCATTTCACCGAGATACAACGCAGAGCGTCATAGGAAGTCATTCCTGCCTGTGGCCATCAAACTTTACAACTCCTCCCTTGGAGGGTCAGACACCCTGAGCCAATAGGCTGGTCCTGGACTTATTTCCTGGCACGATTTACATATTACTATTTAACTATTTGTGGTTTTATTACTACTTAATTATTTGTGTGCAACTGTATCGAAAACCAATTTCCCCCGGGATCAATAAAGTATGACTATGACTATGACTATTTGATAGGGAGAAAGTAAAGTCTGACATAGCAGTATTTCAGTGGAGTAAAGGAAATTACAGTGGTATGAGAGAAGCGTGGACTAAAGTTAATTGGAAGGAGATGCTGGCAGGGACAACAGCAGAGTAGCAATGACATGCAATTCTGGGAAAAATGAGGAAGATGCAAGATAGATGTATTCCAAAAATGAAGAAATACTCAAATGGCAAAATAGTATAACTGTGGCTGACAAGGGAAGTCAACGCTAATGTAAAAGAAAAAGAAAGGGCATGCAACTAAGCAAACATTTGTGGGAAGATGAGATTGGGAAGCTTTTCAAGCACTACAGAGAACAACTAAAAGAATCATTAGGAGGGAAAAGATGAAATATGAAAAGCAAGCTAGCAACCAATATCAAAGTGAAGAGTAAAAGCTTTTTCAAGTAAGTTAAAAAATAAAAAAAGAGATGAGAGTGGGTATAGGACCGCTAGAAAATGAGGCAGGAGAAACAATAACGGGGGACAAGGAAATGGCTGATGAACTAAATGAGTATTGTGCATCAGTCTTCACTGTGAAGACACTAGCAGTGTGACAGGTGTTGAAGGGTGTGAGGGAAGAGAGTGAGTGCAGTTACTATTACAAGGGAGAAGGTGCTCAAAAAGCTGAAAGACCTAAAAGTACACAAGTCACCCAGACCAGATGAACTGCACCCTAGGCTTCTGAAAGAAGTAGCAGTACAGTTTGTGGAGGTATTCATAATGATCTTTCAAAAATCATTGGACTCTGGCATGGTACCAGAGGACTGAAAAACTGGCAAATGTCACTCCACTTTTTAAGAAAGGAGGAAGGCAGCAGAAAGGAAATTACAGACCAGTTAGCCTGACCTCAGTGGTTGAGAAGATGTTGGAGTCAGTTGTTAAAGATGAGGTGATGGAGTACTTGGTGACACAGGACAAGATAAGAAAAAATCAGCATAGTTTCCTTCCGGGAAAATCCTGTCTGACGAACCTGTTGGAATTCTTTGAGGTTATTACAAGTAAGATAGATAAAGGGGATGCAGTGGATGCTGTATATTTGGACTTTCAGAAGGCCTTTGACAAGGTGCCACACATGAGGCTGCTTACCAAGTTAAGAGCCCATGGTCTTACTGGAAGGTTACTGGCATGGTTAGGGCACTGGCTGATTGGTAGGAGGCAGCGAGTGGGGATAAAATAATCCTGTGAGTAGAAGTGTTCCGCAGGGGTCAGTGTTCAGACCGCTTCTTTCAATGATGCATATCAATGATTGAGATGATGGAATAGATGGCTTTGTTGCCAAGTTTGCAGATGATACAAAGATTGGTGGAAGGGCAGGTAGTGTTGAGGAAACAGGAAGGCTGCAGAAGGACTTAGACAGATTAGGAAAATGGGCAAGAGAGTGGCAAATGAAATACAATGTTGGAAAATGCATGGTCATGTACTTTGGTAGAAGAAATAAATGTGCAGACTATTTTCTAAATGGGGAGGAAATCCAAAAATCTTGGGAGTCGTTGTGCAGAATACCCTAAAGGTTAATTTGCAGGGTAGAGTCAGTGGTGAGGAAGGCAAATGCATTGTTAGCATTGATTTCAAGAGGTCTAGGATACAAGAATAGGGATGTGATGCTGAGGCTTTATAAGGCACTGGTGAGGCCTCACCTTGAGTATTGTGAACTGTTTTGGGCTCTTCATCTAAAAAAGGATGTGCTGGCATTGGAGAGGGTTCAGAGGAGATTCACAATGGTGATTCTGGGAATGAAAGGGTTATCATATGAGTCATTCTATAATTGGGGATACATTTCATTCCATTGATGATAATGATATTTTTTCTAATTATTTTCTTCTAAAATATATATTATCGATTAAGTGAAAGCATATTATAAAATCAGACAAACATTTTGTGCACACTATGTTTCATTTAGCTTGAAATTGTCATGATGTTCCTAAATTGACAATTTTTGCAATGTCCATTTTTCAATTGAGTGGGATTTGGCCTCAAAATAATGATTAAAACCCACTAAAGTTAGCATTATCTATTTGCTATGTATTTAAAAATTCCAAATACTTTAGAAAAATATAATTTTTAAAATTATGTTTCACATTTAAATGAAATAAATATCTCAGTGTATTAATGTCTGTAAAAGTTCTGTCAACTATGTTACTAACAGAAACCTCCCCCCCGCCATAACTAAAAAATCAACATGACAGGATGTCATTTCACTCAGTGGCGGCCATTTTGAAGACATTCTGGTGTGTGTTGTGACGAGAATACACATAGATTAAGATGTTAGCTGTCCTGTGCTGGCACCAGTGGGATCAGCAGTTGGTCTGCCACCTGTCTTCAGGAGAGAGAGATAAGGAAAACAATGAAGCAGCATTTGGAGATGTTAATGAAGGGACGGGAGAGAGTAACGGAAGGAGAGCTGTCAAGATTGGCACCGCCTTTGAACCCTGAACTGTTTGAAGTGATGGACAGGCGATACCCAGCAGGGGGATGAAAAGGGCCAGGTTCGCTAAGACAGGACACATGACACTTGAGGTAACGAGACCCTGGAAGCGGTGTGTCTCTCACAAGTCGGTGGGAAGTTTTGGAAGGCCAGTTGCGGGACCAGGCCATAGACGCACAGGGTGGAAAGGCACGATCGGCGGGAACCTGGTGTGTGTCCACCTTTGCCTGGGAGCTGGGTTCACCGCAGAGAAACGATCGTATCTGGAAACAGAGGGGTCACAGTCGGTGACCTCAGATGACATCACAAAGGGCTCGCTCGAAAGCTGACTGCGAAGGTATGTGTGGAAGCCATTTGAATATTCATTCGTTTTGCTCTCTCTCTCCTTCCCCCCATTGTCCATCTCTCACGGCAGCGATTACTGCGAACTGAACTGAACTAAATTGAACTGAACTTTGCGTCACTTTGAAATTAGTCATTTACCCCTAGACAACGATAGAGCTTGATTGATCCTGTTATCTTAATTCTGTGTACATGTGTGTTTATCATTGCTGAATTGTTGCATTTATTATCCTTTTGATTAGAGTACTGTGTTGCTTGTTTCTTTAATAAAACTTTCTTAGTTCTAGTAATCCAGACTCCAACTGAGTGATCCATTTCTGCTGGTTTGGCAACCCGGTTACGGGGTACGTAACAGTGTCCTCCCATTTTTTAAAATATTTTATCTGTAATAGCGCATTGTCAAGGAGTATATTAATTGACCATCAACTATGTTGGGTACGTTGTTATGGTTTACAATTCTTTTATAATTTTAATTAAAATATATGTTGAAATTTAAGGTTAACCTGATAAAGAAAATGACATGTGGTCAACCATGCAAGGCCTACCATTGAAATTAGGGGCTAAAATAGGGAAATTGTCAACTATGTTACCTGTCAACTAAGTTACCCAGTAGGGCCAACTTGTGAGTAACATAGTTGACGTGACTCTACTGGGTAACATTGTTCACTGATGATAATGAATCAGTTGCCATAGATCAGTATATTTTGTCATAGTTTAGGCCTGTATGTGCCAGAGGAGACTGAGGATTAAAGGGATATTTGCCAATGATTTTAAACAGATGCCAGCAGCTGAGAAACAGCGGAGATACAGGGCTCGGCGGGATGCTGGTCCTGCCAGAAGGTCAACGTACTTGGATAAGCAGAGAGAGGCATGGCACTGGCTTAGAGCACAAGGCAAGGTCAAAACAGTGATGGAGATGAGTGAGAGACAAAAAAGAAGCAAGGGGGCCTAGTGGAGGAAAGCACAACAAAGACGCAGAGAAAGCAAGCGCCGGCTTGAGAACTTAGCTATGCCACCAGGAGAAATCACGTACCGAGATGTAAGCTGCCCTTGCACCGCCAAACCAAGTTATGAGTGTCAGTGTGACAACACCAATAACTTTAGTTTTGGAGTTCAGCAAAAAACCCCTGCACTGCCTGAAGCACACAAAAGCAAGGATGACGAAATCTAGTCGGGTCCTCATTTGATTGCTCTGAAATAGGAATGGTATGGCGCATCTGGAGTTTCTGCAGTTAGTGGGCAAGTTCCCTCCACATCTCTCTGACGTAGTGGGGAACCGTGTACGAGGCAAGTTTCAGCAGTGGTTTGCCATTGCCTTCTGCCGGGTGAGCTTCCAAAGAGATCAGCAGCTCGTAACCCTTACAATGGTAAAATTTACCCAGGAGTCATTCAGGAAGTCACTGAGACACACGTGCAGGTAAAGTGCATGCACCACATAGGAGTCAGCTGTTTCTTCGGACCACTAAGAGATGATGTGCTGTGGTACCTGTTTGAGGACATTGTGAGAATGATTCGTCCTCCAAACCCCTGGGTAGGTCTGTAGTCTAGTGTAGTTTTTGTGTTGTTTTACGTAGTTCATTATAGTTTTTGTATTATTTCATGTAGCACCATAGTCCTGAAAAACGTCGTCTTGTTTTTACTGTGTACTGTACCAGCAGTTATGGTTGAAATGACAATAAAAACTGACTTGACTTGACATGGTGTCACGTCGAAATCGATAAAGATATCTGGTCTAGTTTCTAAAAGGTCCAACTGACTGTTGTAGTTAATACTGTTCTGTTCAATATTGATTTTACTGTACTATTTTTAGGTTGGGTTTCACTTGGACCCCTGCTGCCTCAGTTGTTTGAACCCATTACTTTAAAAAAGCTTTACTTAAAAAAACTGTTGTCTTCTATCATTCACCAGTTAGTCAAACCAAAGCTTGTACCTCTACTACGTGTTTGCTTTTTGCCTCACGTCTGTCAAATTCCTAAATGTCAACGTAAAATTTTACACTTTACACCACACACTGTCGGAGCAGTGCTGCCAGGATAATCAAGGTCACGACCCACCCAGCCAACACACTTTTCGTCCCTCTTCCCTCCGGGAGAAGGCTCAGGAGCTTGAAGACTCGTACGGCCAGATTTGGGAACAGCTTCTTTCCAAGTGTGATAAAAACTGCTGAACGGATCCTGACCCGGATCTGGGCCGTACCCTCCAAATATCCGGACCTGCCTCTCAGTTTTCTTGCACTACCTTACTTTCCCTTTTCTATTTTCTACTTACGATTTATAATTTAAATTTTTAATATTTACTATCGATTTGTAATCCAGGGAGTGCGAAGCGCAGTATCAAATATCGCTGTGATGATTGTACGCTCAAGTATCAATTGTTTGGCGACAATAAAGTAAAATAATACATTATATTGACTGTTTTGTATGAATTTTGTTAGTTAACATTTAATTCTGATTAATTGTGTGAATTGAAAGCACTTTGTTTGAACCCTTCACCAGTTACTGGTCAATAGGAATGTTTTATTCACACTGTACGAAAGCTTGTTCCTCTACAACGTGTTTGTTTTAAGTAAATGAAAATGTATTGTGTTCTGTATTCCTTTAATTAATCATTGAATTCTGTATCTATGAATTGAAAGTTTCAATTGAATGCCACTTCTGCCTTGAAATAAACACTGTGCTGAAGGTTAATAATTATGTCCAGTCAACTATGTTACTTGTGTGAACTATGTGACTTTTATTGTTAACTATGTTAAACCTGACTTTTTAACATTTAAACTAACTAAAATGCTGCTTCTGATATCCTTTAAGGTATATCGTACATCCACACAGGTTGGAATTTTGCATAACATCTCTTAAAACTATCAAAATGACCTGTAAGGCAGATTTATGATTAAAAAAATACTCCTGACCTTAATGACAATGCTGAGCATATCACATACATATCTGCAAAATATTAAATTCTTTAAAAACTTTTAAAAAATCATTGTACATATGGCAGAATAAACACAAGAACTCCTAAAAATGTATGTTACCTAAAGTAAAGCATTTAGTCAAAGTCTGTAATGGCATACAGTTTGTCCATAACATAGTTGACAAACTAACTAGCAAAAATATCCTTTCCCTTAAAATATCAAAAAAGTTGTTAATGATTAAGCTTTACAACTAGTGGATATATTACACTGAAGGAATATTTTAACTTAAACCACTGATTGTTTTATTGAGAAAGCATATTAGTTTTGTACTTTTTTGTTTATGTGAAATGTACCCCCAATTACAGAATGACTCATATGAGGAACATTTGATGGCTCTGGGTCTGTACTCGTTGGAATTTAGAAGTATGAGGGGGGATCTTTTGAATGTTGAAAGGCCCAGACAGAGTAGATGTGGAAAGGATGTTTCCCATGGTGGGTGAGTCTAGGACAAGAGGGCACAGCCTCAGGATAGAGGAGCGTCCATTCAAAACAGAGATGCTGAGAAATTTCTTCAGCCAGAGTGCGGTAAATTTGTTACCACAGGCAGCTGTGGAGGCCAGGTTGTTGGGTGTATTTAAGGCAGAGATTGACAGGTTCTTGATTGGACATGGCATCAAAGGTTACGGGGAGAAGGATGAGGAATGGGGCTGAGGAGGGCAAAAAAGGATCAGCCATGATTGAAAGGTGGAGCAGACTCGATGGGCCAAATGGCCTAATTCTGCTCTTATGTCTTATAGTCTAATACCAGTCGCCTTTCCAGTCAAGCACGTGGCTAAGTGGTTAAGGCGTTCGTCTAGTGATCTGAAGGTCACTAGTTCGAGCCTTAGCTGTGGCAGCGTGTTTGTGTCCTTGAGCAAGGCACTTAACCACACATTGCTCTAAAGGTTAACCTCCAGGATGAGCTGGTGGTGAAGAAGGTGAATGCAATGTTGGCATTCATTTCTAGAGGTATAGAATATAACAGCAGGGATGTGATGTTGAGGCTCTGTAAGGCACTCGTGAGACCACATTTGGAGTATTGTGTGCGGTTTTGGGCTCCTTATTTTAGAAAGAATATACTGACATTGGAGAGGGTTTAGAGAAGATTCACAAAAATGATTCCAGAAATGGAAGGGTTACCGTATGAAGAACGTCTGGCAGCTCTTGGGCTGTATTCCCTGCAGTTCAGGAGAGTGAGGGGGAGATCTCATAGAAACATTCCAAATATTAAAAATCCTGAACAGATTAGACAAGACAAAGTTATTTCCCATGGTAAGGGATTCTAGGACAAGAGGGCAAGACTTCAGGATTGAAGGACGTCCATTTAGAACTGAGATGTGGAGAAATTACTTTAGTCAGAGGGTGGTAAATCTATGGAATTTGCTGCCATGAGTGACTGTGGAGGCCAAGTCATTGGGTGTATTTGAGGCAGAAATAGATAGGTTCTTGATTAGCCAGGGCATCAAAGGGTATGGGGAGAAGGCAGGGGAGTGGGGATGACTGGAAGACTTGGATCAGCCCATGATTGAATGGCGGAGCAGACTTGATGGGCCGAATGGCCTACTTCTGCTCCTATATCTTATGGTCTTACAGACTTCAATCACATCACTACTAGTCTGGACTAACACGTCATCCTTAGCAGCTGATTGGTCAAAACACCATTCAATCAGCGTATATTTCCTCAACACTTTTACAGAACTCAGCACTCTGAGTAGCAGTTCATTGGGAATTCAAATATCCACCCCACTCAGAACATAGAACATAGAATAGTACAGCACAGTACAGGCCCTTCGGCCCACAATGTTGTGCCGACCCTCAAACCCTGCCTCCCATATAAGCCCCCACCTTAGATTCCTCCATATACCTGTCTAGTAGTCTCTTAAACTTCACTAGTGTATCTGCCTCCACCACTGACTCAGGCAGTGCATTCCACGCACCAACCACTCTCTGAGTAAAAAACCTTCCTCTAATATCCCTCTTGAACTTCCCACCCCTTACCTTAAAGCCATGTCCTCTTGTATTGAGCAGTGGTGCCCTGGGGAAGAGGCGCTGGCTATCCACTCTATCTATTCCTCTTATTATCTTGTACACTTCTATCATGTCTCCTCTCATCCTCCTTCTCTCCAAAGAGTAAAGCCCTAGCTCCCTTAATCTCTGATCATAATGCATACTCTCTAAACCAGGCAGCATCCTGGTAAATCTCCTCTGTACCCTTTCCAATGCTTCCATATCCTTCCTATAGTGAGGTGACCAGAACTGGACACAGTACTCCAAGTGTGGCCTAACCAGAGTTTTATAGAGCTGCATCATTACATTGCGACTCTTAAACTCTATCCCTCGACTTATGAAAGCTAACACCCCATAAGCTTTCTTAACTATCCTATCCACCTGTGAGGCAACTTTCAGGGATCTGTGGACATGTACCCCTAGATCCATCTGCTCCTCCACACCACCAAGTATCCTGCCATTTACTTTGTACTCTGTCTTGGAGTTTGTCCTTCCAAAGTGTACCAGCTCACACTTCTCCGGGTTGAACTCCATCTGCCACTTCTCAGCCCACTTCTGCATCCTATCAATGTCTCTCTGCAATCTTCGACAATCCTCTACACTATCTACAACACCACCAACCTTTGTGTTGTCTGCAAACTTGCCAACCCACCCCTCTACCCCCACATCCAGGTCGTTAATAAAAATCACAGAAAGTTGAGGTCCCAGAACAGATCCTTGTGGGACACCACTAGTCACAATCCTCCAATCTGAATGTACTCCCTCCACCACCACCCTCCACCTTCTGCAGGCAAGCCAATTCTGGATCCACCTGGCCAAACTTCCCTGGATCCCATGCCTTCTAACTTTCTGAATAAGCCTACCGTGTGGAACCTTGTCAAATGCCTTACTAAAATCCATGTAGATCACATCCACTGCACTACCCTCAACTATATGCCTGGTCACCTCCTCAAAGAACTCTATCAGGCTTGTTAGACACGATCTGCCCTTCACAAAGCCATGTTGACTGTCCCTGATCAGACCATGATTCTCTAAATGCCTATAGATCCTATCTCTAAGAATCTTTTCCCACAGCTTTCCCACCATAGATGTAAGGCTCACTGATCTATAATTACCCAGACTATCCCTACTACCTTTTTTGAACAAGGGAACAACATTTGCCTCCCTCCAATCCTCCGGTACCATTCCCGTGGACAACGAGGACATAAAGATCCTAGCCAGAGGCTCAGCAATCTCTTCCCTCGCCTCGTGGAGCAGCCTGGGGAATACTCCGTCAGGCCCCGGGGACTTATCTGTCCTAATGTATTTTAACAACTCCAACACCTCCTCTCCCTTAATATCAACATGCTCCAGAACATCAACCTCACTCATATTGTCCTCACCATCATCAAGTTCCCTCTCATTGGTGAATACCAAAGAGAAGTGTTCATTGAGGACCTCGCTCACTTCCACAGCCTCCAGGCACATCTTCCCACCTTTATCTCTAATCAGTCCTACCTTCACTCCTGTCATCCTTTTTTTCTTCACATAATTGAAGAATGCCTTGGGGTTTTCCTTTACCCTACTCGCCAAGGCCTTCTCATGCCCCCTTCTTGCTCTTCTCTGCCCCTTCTTAAGCTCCTTTCTTGCTTCCCTATATTCCTCAATAGACCCATCTGATCCTTGCTTCCTAAACCTCATGTATGCTGCCTTCTTCCACCTGACTAGATTTTCCACCTCACTTGTCACCCATGGTTCCTTCACCCTACCATTCTTTATCTTCCTCACTGGGACAAATTTATCCCTTACATCCCGCAAGAGATCTCTAAACATCGACCACATGTCCATAGTACATTTCCCTGCAAAAACATCATCCCAATTCACACCCGCAAGTTCTAGCCTTATAGCCTCATAATTTGCCTTTCCCCAATTAAAAATTTTCCTGTCCTCTTTGATTCTATCCTTTTCCATGATAGTTATAAAGGCCAGGGAGCGGTGGTCACTGTCCCCCAGATGCTCACCCACTGAGAGATCTGTGACCTGACCCGGTTCATTACCTAGTACTAGATCTAGTATGGCATTCCCCCTGGTCGGCCTGTCCACATACTGTGACAGGAATCCATCCTGGACACACTTAACAAATTCTGCTCCATCTGAACCCTTGGAACTAATCAGGTGCCAATCAATATGAGGGAAGTTAAAGTCACCCATGATAACAACCCTGTTATTTTTGTACCTTTCCAAAATCTGCCTCCCAATCTGCTCCTCTGTATGAACATTATTTGTGGATAATCTCTTTGAATCGCACCAAACCTCAGTCCCTGCAGCGTCCATAATGAAGTACCTTAGTCACTTTCCCCGACACTAGTTTAACCACAGGCTTAAACACATAACCAGCTCAATCAATCCTAAAACAGCAGTCACACAGCATCTGAGAAATCCCCAGACGATGGTCTCCACAGATGTAACCCTCTCACCAGGCTGGTACACAAACTCAGCTCGTTAGTGAATTCTGCTAACAGCCAAGTGACTCAGTGGTGAGCAGGCTCCCTTTCATGGTGTGCATGCAGCCTGGTACAGCCATTCCGATCAGTATTCTTACTTTCTTCTTCTTACTTTTTAACTTATGTTATTTTTTGTTTTTTTTTCACGGTAACCTGTCGAAGCTGCACCCTCTCTAACATGCTGGTAGAGAGAGTTTTATTTGGGTTTTTAGTGCTGGAAATAGTTACATCCCGATACGCGGGACAGAAGCATGGTCGCATTGTTCATTCCAGGGACCAGCTGCTTGCGCTAATGCCAGCCGGTTTAGCGAGCAGAGCGGCGGACACCCCTGCTGAAATCTGGAGGAAAACACACAGAGGATGCAGAGGGGAATCACAAAGTCGAGGAAAGAGGACCAGGTCGAGACAACAGAGACTTACGGAGAAGAGGAGTTCGGTGGGTAACAAAATGGACAAGTTCACGGCGCTAGCCGGGCGTCAGAGAACATTTCGGGAGTGCAGTGTTATGTGTTTCACTGGAACGGGGCTGCACGAGGACATACCCGATCAAAACTTCTCCATGGACGGCTTCCAGACTGTTCGGGCTGACCGGAAGTGCACTGAGAGCGGTAAGTGTAAAGGAGTTGGGTGCTTACTGTTCTGGTTAACAACAGATAGTGCAATCCGGGTCATATTACGATCAAGGAACGTGTTTGTAGACCAGATATTGAATGTTTTACTGTTGGACTTCGGCCACATTCCACCGTGATACAACACTTGGCGGCACGGGAGGTCACTCCTGCCTGTGGCCATCGAACTTGCAGCTCCTCCCGTGGAGGGTCAGACACTCTGAGCCAAATAGACTGGTCCTGGACTTATTTTCCATCTGGCATAGTTTGCATTTGTTGTTTGATTGTTTGTGGTTTTTGTATTGCTAAATTTACGCTCTATTCTTGTTTGGTGCAGCTGTAACGAAACCCAATTTCCCTCAGGATTAATAAAGTATATCTATCTATCTATAAACAATACATGTCCAGGATCAGTATGATTTGGGGTTCAGCCTAACAGGAAAGTCGTGATGTTCTGATTAAAGAAACCTTGATTTGATCGAATGCTGTGTAAATACCGCCCATACACAATTATCAGTCGGCAAGAAGTAACAGATCTTACACCGTGTAAAATTATAAAGAAAGTATATTTACTAATTTCAGCTTTATGGAATAGTTATTAGGAGAAAGAAAGAAGAGAAAAGAATAAAAGGGCCCATTACAGTTAGACCAGTCTAAATGTGTACATAGACGTTGGAGCTCATCTCTTCCAAACCTGGGTATAACAGTTACTCATGGTGCCAAACCCATGGTCTGTGTGCATGCACCCGTCACATTCTGAACTTCGCTCAAAGGCCATCCTGAACAAACTGGCTCTCTCTCAGGAATATTGGCCCTCCTCCTTGGAGACATTCATCTGCACAAAACACTTCTTACAAAGGGCATTCTCCTCCCCACGGCACCTTCCTTTCTGACACGTTCCGCAGCTCCCATCAAAAGATCCCAAGCCAGACCACTTTCCATCTGCAAATCTCTCTCTGCCCCACTCTCTCTAGAACCTTCTGCGTACCCCATCATCCTGATTGGCTGACACAACATCCCTAAGTTAAACAGCAGGACTTCTTATCTATTTTTTTCTAAAACATTCTACCAGCAGGACCCACTGCTTTCACAGAAACTGCTAAATTTAAATACCTACAGCATAGCAGTAGAATCCTTAACCAGGGCATCACACAAGGTTGGAGGAGGTGTGCATGAAGGTCTGCCTCACCCGGAAGGGCTGTTTCGGAGTTGTGAATGGGGACTGAGGGAGGAGATGGAGGGACAGGAGACAAAGGAGGTGAGAGGAGGGGAATGAGCAGACTGATGGATTACACTCAGAGCAGTCCCTGCGGAAAGCAGGAAGGGGTGGGGAGGGGGTGACGTGGCTCATAGCTGACAGAGGCTGTGCTGGATGCCGAGGCTAATGAGGTGGAAGGTGAGAACTGGAGGGAACCCCATTTCTGTTCGGCTTGGGGGAGGGAGGAGGTGGAGTGAGAGGAGACATGTAAGAAATAGAGTTGTGTGTGAAGGCTTTGGGGAGGAAACACCATTTTATGAAAAAGGGACACACTGCTTTGCGTTCCCTTCCTTTTCTCTACATCTCTTTGTTGCCTTCTGTGAAATCACAGACAGCCCTTCCGTCTTCACCCTGAGCTCATCTTGTTGCTGATGTGATGGCTGATTTCAACAGGACCATACCAGCTGGGTACCATTTGAGCGACACCCTGACAGTCAGGCCCTGTCTTCTGGACAGCAAGGTAGGTGGGTTTGGTGTGGAGGGCAACGTCTGATTAGCTGACAAACAAATTTTAATGATTTGGATGGTAATGTGGTAAACTGGATCAGCAAATTTGTAGATGACTCCAAGGCTAGGCCGTGGACAGAGGGGAGGCCGTCAAAGCCTGCAGCAGGATCTGGACCCAATGGAAACAGGGACTGACAATGGCAGCTGGAAGTTAACAGGGGCAAATGTGAAGTGTTGCTTCTTGGGAGGCCAAACCAGTCTACGTCCTACACAGTGAACAGTGGGACACTGAGGAGTGAGGTAGGAGAGAAGGAGCTGGGAATACAGAACCATAATTCCTTGATAAGGTTGTAAAGAGCTTTAAGCACATCGTCTTTAATCAATCAGAGCAGAGATTATAGGAGATGGGATGTTATGTTGAAGTTGTACAAGACATTGGTGAGGCCTAATTGGAGTGTCGTGAGCAGATCTCATCGCCTGCCAACAGGAAAGGTACCAATAAGATTGAAAGAGTTCAGGGAAAATTTACAAGGATGTTGCCGGGACTTGACCTGAGCTAGAGGGAACAGTTGAACAGGTTAGAACTTTATTCCCTGGAGTGTAGGAGAACGAGATCTTGCAGAGCTATGGATAAGGTATAGAGTAGGCTTTTCCCCTGAGCTTGGGTGAGACTCGAACTAGAGGTCATAGGTTAATGATGAAAAGTGAAATATTTAAGAGGAAGTTGTGGGGGATCTTCTTCATTCAGAGGGTGGACGTTTAAGAGAAATTTGGGTAGGTACATAGATGGCAGAGGTATGGAGGGAGATGGTCCTGGAGCAGGTCAATGGGACTAGGCAGAAAAGCAATCTGGGATGGACAAGTTGGGTTCTATGACTCCATGCGCCTTGCACAGGAAAGGAACTGCAGTGTGTGTGTGTGTAAACACGAGATTCTGCAGATCCTGGTCCTGACGCAGGACCACACCGCTGTCACCAGAGTCGACGAATCCCAGTCCCACCAGGAAGTAAACAAGCTAGTGTCCTGGAGCAATCAAAGCAACTTGGAGCTGAATGACTCAAAACGATAAAGACTTCAGGAGAAATGTGTCTCTTCAACCACTCATCGTCAACTGTACAGTCGGCACCATTTCAAAAACATTCAGGTACCTAGCCAAAAAGTTGAAGAAGTTTATTTGTTTATATAATTCTTTATTCTTATAGTGAATATTGTTACATGTCATGCCAACACACCTAATACATAGAGCTTAGAGAGGTACAGCACAGAAACAGGCCATTCAGCCCATCTAGTCCATGCCAAAACCATTTAAACTGCCTACTCCCAATGGCCTGCTCTGGGACCATAGCTCTCCATATTCCTACTATCCATGTAACTATCCAAACTTCTCTTAAATGTTGAAATTGAGCTCACATGCACCTCTTGAGCTGGCAGCTCATTCCACACTCACGACCCTCTGAGTGAAGAAGTTACCCCTCATGACCCCCTTAAACTTCTCACCTTTCACCCATAACCCATGACCTCTGGTTGTAGCCCCACCCAACCTCAGTGGAAAAAGCCTGCTTGCATTTACCCTATCTATACCCCTCATAATTTTGTATACCTCTATCAAACCTTCTCTCAATCTTCTAGATTCTAAGGAATACAGTCCTAACCTATTCAATCTTTCCTTATAACTCAGGTCCTCCAGACCCGGCAACATCCTTGTAACTTTTCTCTGTACTCTTCCAAACTTAATGATATTTTTCCTGGAGTTAGGTGACCAGAACTGCACACAATACTCCAAATTAGGCATCACCAATACCTTATACAACTTCAGCATAACATCCCATCTCCTGTATTGAATACATTGATTTATGAAGGCCAATGTACCAAAAACTTTCCTTACAACCCTATCTACCTGCGACACCACTTTCAACAAGTTATGGACCTATATTACCAGACCTCTGTTATCTGGCACTCCTCAGTGCCCTGCAGTTCATTCTGAGAAGACCTACCCTGGCTGGTCCTACCAAAGTGCAAACTCTTCCATTTTTCTGCATTAAATTCCATCTGGCTTTTTTTACAGCTGGTGCAGATCCCTCTGCAAGCCATGATTATCTTCCTCACTGTCCACTACACCGCCCCCCTACTCCAAACTTGGTGTGATCTGCAAATTTGCTGATCCAGTTAACCGCATGGTCATCCAGATCATTGATATAGATGACAAACAACAAAAGACCCAGCACTGATCCCTGCAGCACTCCACTAGTCACAGGCCTCCAGTCAGAGAGGCAATTGACTACTACCACTCTCTGGCTTCTCCCACAACGCCAATGTCTAATCCAATTTACTACCTCATTCTGAATACCGAGTGGCTGAACCTTCTTGACCAACCTCCCATGCTGGACCTTGTCACATGCCTCGTCCACATAGACAACATACACTGCCTTACCTTCATCCATTTTCCTGGTGGAGAACATCGACTCACACATGGTTAACTTCCTTGAAAAACTATGAGATTGGTTAGACATGACCTAACACAAACAAAGCCATGCTGACTATCCCTAATCAGTCTCTGTCCCTGTCTATCCAAATACTCATATATCTGGTCCCTTAGAATACCTTCCAATAACTTTCCCACTACTGATGCCAGACTTGACAGCCTATAATTTCCTGATTTATATTTAGAGCCTTTCTTAAACAGCAGAATGACATTGGCTATCCTCCAATCTTCTGGTATCTCTCTTGTCACTAAGGATGATTTCAACATCTCTGATGGGGCCCCAGAAATTTCTGCACTTACCTCCCACAGGGTCCAAGGGAACACCTTGTTAGGTGCAAAGAATTAATTAACATCTCCCCCATCTTTTGGTTCCACACATGGATTACTATACTGATCTTCCAGAGGACCAATCTTGTCCCTTGCAATCCTTTTGCTCTTAACAGATCTGTAGAGTCCCTTAGGATTCTCCTTCACCTTGTCTGCTGGAACAACTTCATGCCTTCTTTTATCCCTCTTGGTTTCATTTTTAAGTGTTCTCTTGCATTTTTATACTCCATAAGCACCTCATTTGTTCCTACGTGCCGAAACCTGCGAGGCACCTCCTTTTTTATCTTAACCAGGACCTCAATATCACTTGAAAACCAAGGTTCACTACACTGTTATCCTCACCTTTTATTCTGACAGGCACATACAAGCTTTGTACTCCCAGGATTTCGCTTTTAAAGGCCTCCCACTTACCAAGGTCACCTTTGCCAGAAAACAGCTTGTCCCAATCCACACTTGTCAGATCATTTCTGACACCATTAAAATTGGCCTTTCTCCAATTTCGAATCTCAACCTGCAGACCAGACTTTTCTCTTTGCATATTTACAGTACTTTTAAACTAATGGCATTGTGGTCACTGGATGCAAAGTGTTACCCTGCACAAACTTCTGTCACCTGCCCTGTCTCATTCCCCAATAGCAGATCCAGCATCGCCCGCTCTCTCATTGGGACTTCTATGTACTGATGAAGGAAACTTTCCCGAACACATTTGACAAACTCTATCCCACCCAGTCCTTTTACACTATGGGAGTCCAGAGTTAATATGTGGAAAGTTAAAATCATCTACTATAACAACGTACTGCTTCTTCTAACAGTGTGCACTCTTTCCACAAATCTGTTTCTTTGAACCACCTCGGACTGTTGGGTGGTCTGTAATATAGCTCCATTAATGTGGTCATACCCTTCTTATTTCTCAGTTTCACCCATAAAGTCTCACTAGACAAGTTATCTCCCGCTCTGTCGCATCTAAAGCAACAGAACCCTGGAATATTGAGCTGCCAGTCCTGCCCCTCCTGCTACCAAGTCACACTAATGGCTACAATGTCATTATTCCAGGTGTTGATCCAAGCCCTGAGCTCATCCGCCTTTTCTACGACACTTCCTGCATTGAAATATTCACAGCTCAGGACATTAGTCGTACCATGCTCAACCTTTCAATCCCTAAATTTGTCTGAAGTCTCAACAACATCTGTCTCCACAACCTGTCCACCAACTGTTCTGGCACTCTGGTTCCCATCCCCCTGCAACTCTAGTTTAAACCCCCCCTCTGTGCAGTACTAGCAAAACTTCCCACTAGGATATTAGTCCACCTCCAGTTCAGGTGAAAAAAATACCTTCTGTGCAGGTCCCACCTTCCCTGGAAGAGAGCCCAATGATCCAAAAATCTTATGCCCTCCCTCCTACACCGACTCCTTAGCCATGTATTAAACTGTATAATCTTCCTAGTTCTGGCCTCAGTAGCATGTGGCACGGGATCACAACCCTGGAGGCCCTGCTTTTTAACTTAGCACCCAACTCCCTGAACTCCCAGTGCAGAACCTCGTCACTTGTCCTACCCACGTCATTGGTACATACATGGACCACGACTTCTGGCTGTTCACCCTCCCACTTAAGAATGCTGAGGACTCGATCTGAGATGTTCCTGGCACCTAGGAGGCAAGATACCATCTAGAAGGTTTAAGGCAGAGATTGATAGGTATCTGAGTAGCCAGGGCATCAAAGGTTATGGTGAGAAGGCAGGGGAGTGAGACTAAATAGGAGAATGGATCAGCTCATGATAAAATGGCAGAGCAGACTCGATGGGCCGAATGGCCTACTTCTGCTCCCTTGTCTTATGGTCTAGAGATCTCATTCTTGCCCACAGAACCTCCTTTATTCCCTAACTAACAAATCCCCTATCACCACACCATGCCTCTTCTCCACACGTCCCTCCTGAGTCACAGAGGCAGACACAACGCCAGAGACCCGACCACTGTGACTTTCCTCTGTTAGGTCATTCCCCCCCCCCACGCACCCCACAGAACAGTATCCAAAGTGATATACCCGTTGTTGAAGGGGTACTCTGCACTGACTTCTTAACCCCTTTCCCCTTCCTGACTGTCAAACAGTTTCCTCTGTCCTGCACCTTGGGTGTAACTACTTCTCTATTTGTCCTTTCTATTCAGACTCTTCAACCTCCCGAATGATCCAGAGTTCATCCAGTTCCAGCTCCAACTCCTTAATGCGGAGTGTAAGAAGCTGCAGCTGGATGCACTTCTCACAGTTGTAGTCGTCAAGAGGAGCATTCAGCTATCCTGTCTGGCATCTCCACTGTCCTTACTGAGCAGATCTAAGGAGGGGAAGGTGAAGAACTTTACCTGGAGCTTTGCTTTTTTACCTTCACTGACCGAAGCCTTGAAGAGTTAGAGCCCCTAACTCTACCTACACCCACGATGACTGCTGTGCTTTCCCCTGCTTTCCTTTAACCTGCTCCTGCTAATCACTCCCAAACGGCAACAGGTCGCCGGTCAGAGCTCTCAAACCCCAAGTGCTCACTGCTCAGAGCTCCGAATTAGCTGCCGCGCTCCACTGCTGCCTTCTCCTCCTCGGGCAGCAGACCGGAGTGAAATTCCATTCCCTCAATGCCTGGATTATTCACCGGTCAGAGCTCACAAACGCCAGTTGGCCACTGGTCAGGGCTCCAAACAAAAGTACGCCTGAACGCGTACGGGAAATAAAGCTGATCCTTGATCCCGATATCTCCAGGTGATTCAAGTATTCGAAGACTCAACATTTCCTCCCACCACATTTCATTGGTTCTCTCAAACTATGTTGTGTTTAAACTTAGAAAAAATTAGAAGTGTTATTTATGATCCCTCTATTAAATTCGAAGAGACTTGGAGGCCATTTAATCAACACTTCCATATGATGTGATTTGACCTTTTCCAAACCTATTTCCTTTTTATATGTTGAGGGAAGCAGAGTCGACGACACTAATGGGTCTTTTTTTAGAGTCGACGACACTAATGGGTCTTTTTCTTTCCTTTTTCATGTTTTTTTTGTACATTATATTTGTATCCAGTATGATTGGGAGGTTTACTACCCATGTGTCAACTGGGTTTATATTTAAATATGTTAACTACAACAATGTAATCCCAATAACTTTGTATCAATACTATGTTATGTTTATTATTATTATGAAATCAATAAAAAGATTTAAAAAGAAAGAAAAAGACTCAACATTGAACTAAGGTATAACGGCTCCAAATTCCGCCGGACGCAATGCCTTGCATCGCCAGGGTCGACTGATCGGAGTTCAAACCGCGCCATTCTCCGTAAGGAGCTTTGATAGGCTTCCCGCGACCAGGTGGGTGCCCTTCCGCATTCCGAAAACGGGTGGGGGTCGGTAAGCTGTGGTGGGCATGCTACGCTGGCGCTGGAAGGGCAGCGACATTTGCCGGCTTCCCCCAGCGCAACCTCGGACCGTGCCGGCCACTGACGCAGACGGCCGGTTTCCCTCCGTATGTTGATGTACCGCTGAGGAGCAAAGCTAATCTTTCTTTCATCCCAACCGCTCAAGCATTCTCCCATTCGCTACTTTTACCGGCTGGAGGAGAAGAAAGGAACAAAGCAGAAAGTGAGGAGACCACAGGTTTCATTTAATTCTCGTCAGAAACATTCAATTTCACGGGAGGCTGGTGGTGTCGGTATCACGGGATAGGACTTGCCAACATTCCCAGGACAGAGGCGTGGTGCCCTGCCACAGATCATCGCCATTTCTAGCCGTAAGTGCAAAAGAAAGCGTGCAAGTGTAATGGGGTGGGGGTGAAGCTGGGGCCGTAACCAGGGGTCCATAGCAGAGTACTGTTCTCATGGCTGCCGTGGGGAAAGGGCCAACCAACCCCGCCGGTCGTTCCCCAGCAGCTCGGCAAACCCGCCACCCCAACCTAGTCCAGCAGGAACGAACGATTACCACCATCACCACCCCCCTCCCCCAGTTATCCCACCTTCTGTCTCAGCCCCACTGCCTTCCACACCCACCCCCACTCCCTAATTTCCCTGAGGCGAGGCAATCCAGCTGTTGCTCGAAGCAAGGTGCCCCAGAGTCCAAAGGGCAGACGGTTTCCTGTCTCTCGTGGTGGGGCCGCGATCGTTCCACGCTGATCCACTTTAAATCTGCAGAGATTGAAGGGGGGGGGGTGTCAAACCTGGTGGGGGAGGGGGAGATCAAACACACGCGACAGCAGGGGTCGTCTCTTTGGAGGGGGGGCAGACGGGTGGATGACATCTAGCAAGATCTAGAGGAGAAACACGAGGCCTAAAGTGATTTTATTTATTTATTGATCACATGGCCCATCATGCACACAGTGAAATGTGTTGTTTTTGTTAGCAACCAGCACCATCCGAGGGTGTGCTAGGGACAGGTACGTCCACAGGACAGAGGAACAGAAGTAGACCATCTGGCCTACCGAGTCTACTCCACCATTCCACATTGGCTGATCCTTTTTCCACCTCCTCAGCCCCACTGCCCATAACCTTTGATGCCATGTCCAATCAAGAACCTATCAATCTCTGCCTTAAATACACCCAATGACCTGGCCTCCACAGCTGCCTGTGGCAACAAATTCCACAAATTCACCACCCTTTGGCTGAAGAAATTACTCCGCATCTGTTTTAAATGGATACCCCTCTATCCTGAGGCTGTGCCCTCTTGTCCTAGACTCCCCAACCATGGGAAAACATCCTTTCCACATCTAGTCCTTCCAACGTTCAAAAGGTTTCAATGAGATCCCCACTCATCCTTCTAAATTCCAGTAAATACAGACCCAGAGCCATCAAATGTTCTTCATATGACAACCCTTTCATTCCTGGAATCATCCTTGTGAACCTCCTCTGGACCCTCTCTAATGCCAGCACATCTTTTCTAAGATGAGGAGCCCAAAACGGTTCACAATACTCAAGGTGAGGCCTCAACAGTGCCTTCTAAAGCCTCAGCATCACATCCCTGCTCTTGTATGCTAGACCTCTTGAAATGAATGCTAACATGGCATTTGCCTTCCTCACCACCGACTCAACCTGCAAGTTAACCTTCAGGGTGTTCTGCACAAGGACACCCAAGTCCCTCTGCATCTCAGACTTCTGAATTTTCTCCCTGTTTAGAAAATGGTCTGCACATTTATTTCTTCTACCAGAGTGCTTGACCATGCATTTTCCAACATCGTCACCACACGTTCCAGAGCCAACGTAGAATGCGACAGTGTCAGCAGAGCAACAAGAAGCCAATGTACAACAAGCAACAACATAAAAACAAACCACCTACCCACCCACACACACACCCCCACACACACACACATCCCACTCCCACACCCCCCACCCACACACCCACACATACACACTACCCACACACACACCCCCACACACACCCCACACATACACACTACCCACACACACACCCCCACACACTACACACTACCCATACACACACCCGCACCCCCACACATACACACTACCCACACCCCCCCACCCCCACACATACATACTACCCACACACACCCCCCACCCCCACACGTCACCCACACATGATAAAGACCCAACCCTAGGTCATGGCGCCTCTTGACCTGTGACCTACAGACCGCGGACCCGGACTTGCTGTCCTTGACCCTCTGACCTTGGGGGCATAAAGATTTGAAGGGCCAGCAGTGGGGGGGGGGTGAATTCCTAACACTATAGGGAGGTGCTTGTTTGGTTATTGATTGGGAGGCAGTGCAGATCCATGCCATCCAGAAGCGTGGCCGCCCTTTCGAGCTGCTCCTAGCGCATCCTCGGACTGTGTTGGTCATTGACGTAAATGATGCCTTTCACTGAATGTTTCAATGTACTTGTGACAAATTCAGCTCCTTTTAAACCTCTTAGAAAGTAAAGAGAAGCAGAGAGATGGAAGCAGACCAGCGGTGGCAGGGGGCAGCCGGGCCGTGAACAGGCAGGGAGGGGACAGTGGGAGGATGTAATGGGGGTGTGAACGGGGGAGGGAGAGGGCAATGGGGGTGTGAATGGGGGAGGGAGAGGGTAATGGGGGTGTGAACGGGGGAGGGAGAGGGCAATGGGGGTGCGAACGGGGGCGGGAGAGGGTAATGGGGGTGCGAACGGGGGCGGGAGAGGGTAATGGGGGTGCGAACGGGGGCGGGAGAGGGTAATGGGGGTGCGAACGGGGGCGGGAGAAGGTAATGGGGGTGTGAACGGGGATGGGAGAGCGTAATGGGGGTGTGAACGGGGGCGGGAGAGGGTAATGGGGGTGCGAACGGGGGCGGGAGAGGGCAATGGGGGTGTGAACAGGGGCGGGAGAGGGCAATGGGGGTGCGAACGGGGGCGGGAGAGGGTAATGGGGGTGCGAACGGGGGCGGGAGAGGGTAATGGGGGTGCGAACGGGGGCGGGAGAGGGTAATGGGGGTGCGAACGGGGGCGGGAGAAGGTAATGGGGGTGTGAACGGGGGCGGGAGAAGGTAATGGGGGTGTGAACGGGGCCGGGAGAGGGCAATGGGGGTGTGAACGGGGGCGGGAGAGGGCAATGGGGGTGTGAACGGGGGCGGGAGAGGGTAATGGGGGTGTGAACGGGGGCGGGAGAGGGTAATGGGGGTGCGAACGGGGGCGGGAGAGGGTAATGGGGGTGCGAACAGGGGCGGGAGAGGGTAATGGGGGTGCGAACGGGGCCGGGAGAGGGTAATGGGGGTGCGAACGGGGCCGGGAGAGGGTAATGGGGGTGCAAACGGGGGCGGGAGAGGGTAATGGGGGTGTGAACGGGGCCGGGAGAGGGTAATGGGGGTGTGAACGGGGCCGGGAGAGCGTAATGGGGGTGCGAACGGGGCCGGGAGAGCGTAATGGGGGTGTGAACGGGGGCGGGAGAGCGTAATGGGGGTGTGAACGGGGGCAGGAGAGGGTAATGGGGGTGTGAACGGGGGAGAGGGTAATGGGGGTGTGAATGGGGGCGGGAGAGGGTAATGGGGGTGTGAATGGGGGCGGGAGAGGGTAATGGGGGTGTGAATGGGGCAGGAGAGGGTAATGGGGGTGTGAAAGAGGGTGAGAGGGCAATGGGGGTGTGAACGGGAGTGGGAGAGGGAAATGGGGGTGTGAACAGGGGTGGGAGAGGGCAATGGGGTTGTTAACGGGGCCGGGAGAGGGTAACGAGGGCATGAATGGGAGCGGGAGAGGGTAATGGGGGTGTGAAAGGGGGCATGAACGGGAGCGGGAGAGGGAAATGGGGGTGTGAACAGGGGTGGGAGAGGGTAATGGGGGTGTGAACGGGAGCGGGAGAGGGAAATGGGGGTGTGAACGGGGGCAGGAGAGGGTAATGGGGGTGTGAACGGGGGAGAGGGTAATGGGGGTGTGAACGGGGGCAGGAGAGGGTAATGGGGGTGTGAACGGGGGAGAGGGTAATGGGGGTGTGAATGGGGGCGGGAGAGGGTAATGGGGGTGTGAATGGGGGCGGGAGAGGGTAATGGGGGTGTGAATGGGGCAGGAGAGGGTAATGGGGGTGTGAAAGAGGGTGAGAGGGCAATGGGGGTGTGAACGGGAGCGGGAGAGGGAAATGGGAGTGTGAACAGGGGTGGGAGAGGGCAATGGGGTTGTTAACGGGGCCGGGAGAGGGTAACAGGGGCATGAACGGGAGCGGGAGAGGGAAATGGAGGTGTGAACAGGGGTGGGAGAGGGTAATGGGGGTGTCAACGGGGGAGAGGGCAATGGGGGTGTGAACGGGGGGAGAGGGTAATGGGGGTGTGAACTGGGGCAGGAGAGGGTAATGGGGGTGTGAATGGGGCAGGAGAGGGTAATGGGGGTGTGAACTGGGGCAAGAGAGGGCAATGGGGGTGTGAATGGGGGAGAGGGCAATGGGAATGTGAACGGTGTGGGGAGAGGGAGAGGGTAATGGGGGTGTGAATGGGGGAGAGGGCAATGGGAATGTGAACGGTGTGGGGAGAGGGAGAGGGTAATGGGGGTGTGAATGGGGGAGAGGGCAATGGGGGTGTGAACTGGGGAGAGGGTAATGGGGGTGTGAACTGGGGAGAGGGTAATGGGGGTGTGAACGGGGCAGAGGGCAATGAGGATGTGAACGGGGTGAGCGGGTAATGGGGGTGTGAACTGGGGCAGGAGAGGGCAATGGGGGTTGAACAGCAGTGGGAGAGGGCAATGGGGATGTGAACGGGAGCGGGAGAGGGAAATGGGGGTGTCAATGGGGGAGAGGGTAATGGGGGAGTGAACGTGGGTTAGGACAATGGGGGTTGAACAGCAGTGGGAGAGGGCAATGGGGGTGTGAACGGTGTGGGGAGAGGGAGAGGGCAATGGGGGTGTGAACGGGGAGAGGACAATAGGGGTGTGAACGGGGGCTATCAGAGAGCATAGGGGATGCGAACGGGGTGGGGGCTGGGAGAGGGCAATGGGGGTGTGAACAGGGGCTATCTGAAAACATTGGGGATGCGAACGGGGTGGGGGCTGGGAGAGGGTAATTGAGTGGCCAACGCGGGCGGGAGAGGCTGCAGTTACTGACCTTTTGGTTCAGCTGTTGATAGTCTGTGGTTTTCGGGCGCCGAATACCTTTAGAACGGCGACCCTCTATAACAACAGCGATAATCTGCAGGAGAGAGAGAGAGACAGGTATAAATACAACTCGAAGATGATCATTCTGTGCCCAAAACGGGATGAACAAGGACACGCACACAACAGTTGAAAGTGAACTTTCCTCTGGGAGTGTTAAACGTGTGCAACACGGTGGTACAGGCTGATATATTCAAAAGAAACTGTTAGATAGGGACATGGATGAAAGAAAAGAGAGAGAGAAAGACAGAGACAGAGATCCCTCAGAGAGATCGATGAATCAGGTCAGTGAAGTTATCCACGTTAGTTCAGGAGCCCGATGGTTGTAGGGTAATAACTGTTCCTGAACCTGGTGGTGTGGGACCTGTGGCTCCTGCACCTCCTGCCTAGGCCAGGCGACATCTGGATGCATCTCCCATGTTCGCTTGCCAGTGCAGTCCACCTTTCCCAGTGTGGAGACCAGAACTAAACTATTAAGCACTGTATAACCACCCTACTTTTCTCTACATAGCCAGGTGTAACAGGTTGTTATTGGTGTTAAGCCTTCCACCCCTTCAGGGGCAAAGGCTGCCAACAGCTGCTCACCACAGTCCTCTCTCCTGCCTCATTGTTTCAAGTTGTCCTTAGGTGTCGCCCATCAAAGACCCTTCTCCCAGGGATGAGGTCTTTGGAGCTTCTGTAGCTCCGGGTTTTTACGGGATGGGATTGCTAACCCCATGGCCAACCCTCCTCCTTTCACAGCCGGGCTTGGGACTGTCCATGGAGGAGTTCCCTCTCATAGAATACAGCACAGAACCAGCCAGTGGCCCAATTTGTCCACTCTGACCAAGATGCCTACCTGAATTAATCCCATTTGCCTGTGTTTACCCATATCCCTTTCCTATCCATCTACACTGGTTACATACAACCACTCCGCCATTTTATCATGCCTGATCTCGGATCCCAATCAACCCTAGACACCTGCCCTCTCACCATATCCCTCGACGCCCTGACCAATCAGGTATCTATCAACTTCTGCTCTGACTGTATCCATGAACTTGGCCTCCACCACAGTCTGTGGCAGAATATTCCACAGATTCCACTCTTCGGCTGAAAAAAAAATCCTCCATATTTCTGTTTGAAAAGGCTGCCTCCTCAATTCTGAGGCTGTGCCCTGTAGTGCTGGATACCTCCACTAGAGGAAACATCCTCTCCACATCCACCTTCTCTAGTGCGGTAGGTTTCAATGAGATCCAGTGAGTACAGGCCCAAAGCTGCCAAACACTTCTCATTTGTTAACCCCTTCAGTCCCAGAATGATCCTCATAAACCTCCTCTGGACTCTCTCCAATGACAACACATCCTTTCTGAGATAAGGGGCCCAAAACCGTTGACAATACTCCAAATGCAGCCTGACGAGTATCTTATATAGGCTCTGCATTATCTCCTTGTTTTTATATTCTACTTCCCTTGAAATAAATAGCAACATTGGTTTTGCCTTCTTTACCACAGACTCAGCCTGTGAATTAACCTTCTGGGAGTCTTGCATGAGGTCTCCCAAGTCTCTCTGCACCTCTGATATTTGAACCTTCTCCCTGTTTAGATAGTAGTCCACACTATTGTTCCTTTTACCAAAATGCATTATCATACATTTCTCAACATTATATTCCATCTGCCACTTTTTTGCGCATTCTTCCAATTTGTCAAAGTCCTGTTGCAATTTCATTGCTTCCTCAGCATTACCTACCCCTCCACTTATCTTCATATCATCTGCAAACTTTGCCACAAAGCCATCAATTCCATTATCTAAATCATGGACCTATGATGTGGAAAGTAGGGGTCCCAATACTGACCCCTGAGGAACATCACTAGTTACTGGTAACCAACCAGAAAGGGCTCCCTTTATTCCCACTCATTGCCTCCTGCTTGTCCGCCATTCCTCTATCTATCCCAGTATCTTTCCTGTAACACCAGAGGACTTTATCTTGTTAAGCAGCCTCTTGTGTGGCACCATACTAAATGCCTTCTGAAAATCTAAGTAAATGACATCCACTGCCTCTCCTTTGTCCAACCTGTTTGTCACTTCCTCAAAGGATTCTAACAGATTTGTCGGCAAGATATCCCTTTACAGAAACCATGCATACTTTGACTTTTAAAAAAATCATTAGTCTCCAAATACCCCAAAACCTCGTCTTTAATAATGCACTCCAACAGTTTCCCCACCACTGAGATTAGACTAACTGGCCTATAATATCCTCTCTTTTGTCTTCCTCCCTTCTTAAAAGTGTGGAGTGACCATGCCAGAATCAACTGATTCTTTCAGGACTCTGGAATGTAGTCCATCTGGTCCAGGTGACCTAACCACCTTAAGATCTTTCAGTTTGCCTTGCACTTTACCCTTTGTAATAGCAGTCCCACTCATTCATGCGCCCTGACAGTCTCGGACCTCTGGCATACAGCTAGTGTCTTCCACTGTGAAGACTGAAGCAAAATACTATGGAGTTCATCTGCCATTTCTTTGTCCCCCATTACTACCCCACTAGTATCATTTTCCAGTGGTCCAATATCAACTCTCACCTCCCTTTTATTCTTCATAAAACTGAAAAAACATTTGGTATCCTGCTTTATATTATTGGCTAGTTTACTCTCATATTTCATCTTCTCCCTTCTTACTGGCTTTTTTAGTTGTCTTTTGTTGGATTTTAAAAACTTCCTAGTCATCCAATTTCCCACTCACTTTTGCTACCTTATATGCTCTTTCCTTGGCTTTTATGCAGTCCTTAACTTCCATTGTCTGCCACATTTGCCTCACCCTGCCATTTGAGAACAACTTCTTCTGTGGGACATATCTATCCTGCATCTTGTGAACTATTCCCAGAAACATCTCAGCTCCATCATACTAGTTCCCGCTCCCCTGCCATATTAGTTTAAACCACTCCCAACAGCTCTAGCAAAGCTGCCCGCAAGAATACTGGTCCCCCTCAGATTCAAGTGCAACCTGTCCCTTTTATACAGGTCACACCTGCCCCAGAAGGGGTCCCAATGATCCAGAAATCTGTATTGCTGCCCCCTGCTCCAATTCTTCAGCCACACATTTATCCTCCACCTCATTCGGCTGCATGAGAACCTTCTATCCGATCCCCCAAAGTGCGACACTTTACACTTGGTAGCAGTGAGAGGGCAGTGCAGCCTGGAGACCGCAGGGCTGTAACTATACACTCAGCCCCAGTACCCGAGATAAGTACAGCCTTTCCCCTCCTCACCCTTCCAGATAAACGCACAGTCCTCCATAATACAGAGGACACTTCATTAGGTGCAGGAGTGGAAACCTGGTGCGCCGTTCCGCTGCTGCAGGCCACCCACTTCCGAGAAGCTCTTCTGCACAGCGCTGTTGTAATGCTGGGTTACTTCAGTTACTTTTCCCTTCCTGTCAGCTTGCACCAGTCTGGGTATTCTCCTCCAAGGTCTCGCATTAAGGAGGCCTTTTCACCCACAGAACTGCCACTCACTGGATGTTTTTCTAGTTGCTCATACCATTCTCCGTAAGCTCTAGAGGCTGGTGTGCATGAAAACCCCCGGGGGATCAGCAGTTTCTCAGATACTCAAACCACCCCATCTGGCACCGAGAATCATTCTCTGTCAAAGCCACTTAGATCACATTTCTAGAGCCTACAGAGAATGGTGCGAGAAACAAAACAACAAGCATCCAGTGAGCAGCAGTGCTGTGGACAAAATTTAACCTAATCTAATAATCTAATCTAAAACGCCTTGTTAAAGAGAAAGGTCGAAGGCGAATGGCCAGACTGGTTCAAGCTGCCAAGAAGGTGACATTAACTCAAACTGTGACAACTGTGGCGTGCAGAAGAACATCTCTGAATGCACAACACGTCAAACCTTGAAGCGGACAGCCTACAGCAGCAGAAGACCACATCAGTTTCCTCTAATGAAGTGGCCACTGAGTGCCAAGACATGATAAATGTAGATTTATGAGGACCTGGGGTTTATAGGGAGAGGGTGGTTCATTCCTTGCACAGTAGAAATGACTGAGTGCTGACAATATAAAGGCATACATAGTCACGAAGACAATCGATCAGGTAAATACATTCCCTCTGTTTCCCGGGGGAAGGGAATCAAAAACCAAAGGACATACCGTAGGCTGAAGGTTGGAGGAGTAAGATTGAAAAGGAAACTTGAGGAGAAATTTCTTCTCACAGGAACACACAGGACCATAAGATTATGGGGGCAGAATCAGGCCATTTGGCCCATCAAGACTGCTCTACCAATAAATTAGCCATTTTCAAAGCCCTGTCTTCTGGCCTTCTTCCTGTAACTCTCAACTCCCTTATTAATCAGGAGCCGACCCATCTCCCCCTCAAATACACCCCATGAGCTGGCCTCCATTTCCCTCTGTGGACATGGATTCCGCAGGTTCACCTCCCTCCGGCAAAAGGCATTCCTCATCATCTCCGTTGTAAAGGGACACCCCTTTATTCTGAGGCTGTGCCTTCTGGTCTTGACTCTCCCACCACTGGAAACCATCCTCTCCATGTCCGCTCTATCGCGGCCTTCCAATATTTGGTAAGTTTCAGTGAGGTCCGCCTCGTTCTTCTAAGCTCCAGTGAGCACAGGCCCAGGGGCATCAAATGCTCCTCATACATCAGCCCTTGCATTCCCGGACTCACTCTTGAGAAAGAGCTGCCCGCGTAAAGGGGTCGAGGTAGTTACAGGAAAGGTTTAGAGGGATATGGATCTGGCAGACATTTGGGCTAAATGGTAAATTGGCTTCTTGTTTGGAGGCTGAGTGAAAAAAATGTCTTGCACATATCCATACAGACCCATTCATTACAATGCATTGAGGTTGTTTTTTTTAATCGTGTTACACCAGACAGTCAGCCAATCTTGTCTGGCACGTGGTGTCAGGGTTGGTCTCCTTTCCGATTAACTGGGTCACGATATGAACGTTCCTGACTTGACTCCTGATTTTTCACGAGGCCGAGCGGCTAGCTGGACGCTCAACCTGGCACGGATGGAAAGCGAGCTTGGCGGGGCAGGGGGGTGGCCCGACTTGGATTCGAACTCGGGAGCCTTCACTCCGGAGTCCGGCGCTGATGTCACGGCGCCACCAGCCGGCCAAATGCGTTGAAGTGGAACAAGAGAAAAACAGCAGAATGCAGGAAAAAGAAATGTCAAAGAGAAATTGCGATGCAGGCAGACAATAAAGTGCAAGAGCATATGACAAGGCAGATAGTGAGGGTAGATTCAACGGTCGTCTTGAGCCAGGTGGGACGTGCTCTCAGGGTTTTGTAACCTCTGCCTGACGGGATGGGGGAGGGGAGAGAGTGTCTGCGGGCGGGGTCTTCGATTATGCCGGATGCTTTGCCGAGGCGGCGGCGGGGGAGTCTGGTTCCTGCGATGTGCCGAGCAGTGTCCGCAACGCGCTGCGGTTGACACACCAAGCCGCGATGCTTTCTACCGTGCAGCAAACAAAATCGGTGAGGGTCGACGGGTCGGGCCAAGTTTAAGTAGAGGTGCCAGTGAGGTTTCACGTCTACGCAGTTGGACTGGGACAAGCTATTTGGACTGTGCACACCTATAGGGACTTGAAACTGAAAGCTCAGCACCCCAGGTGTAAATAGGACATGTTTGTACGAGCACAACCCTACCCGTAGGAGGGTAAGGTTTTTGTCAGGACACCATGATACCAGCTTAGACGGACATTCTGGGTCAGCATGGAGCTGCTCGGCCGAAAGGCCGGCGATCGTGCTGTCTGGGGTGTTACAAACCCAGTCGGCCCCAGCAGCCCACTCACCTTGCGTTTATTGTGGTAGGTGATGTACAGGATGGCCACGATGATGGCAGTAGTGACCAGGTAAGCGAAGAAGTGGCTGCTCTCGGGCTCGTCCTGGGGCACCGCGACAACGTCAACCTTTGGCCGCAGGGCGCCGGGGCCGAGCTTGACAGCACCTGGGGAATCCTCCACCTCTTTGCCCTCAGCTCCCTCTGCTGCTGCCCCCTCCTTCCCTACTGGCTCCGGGCCCTCCTCGTCCTCTACTGTTTCTAGGCCCTCCTCCTTCCCTGCTGGCTCCGGGGTCTCCTCCTCCTCTGATGGCTTTGGACTCCCCTCCACCCCTGCTGGTTCCAGGCTCTCTTCCTTCCCTGCTGGCTTCGGGGTCTCTTCCTTTCCTGCTGGCTTCAGGGCCTCTTCCTTCCCTGCTGGCTTCGGGGTCTCTTCCTTCCCTGCTGGCTTCGGGGTCTCTTCCTTCCCTGCTGGCTTCGGGGTCTCTTCCTTCCCTGCTGGCTTCGGGGTCTCTTCCTTCCCTGCTGGCTTCGAGTTCTCCTCTTTCACTGTCGGCTTCAGGGCCCCTTCCTTCACTGTCAGCTTCGAGCTCAGCCCCTTCCCTGCTGCATTCCCATCATTCCCAGTATTGCTGCTGTTGCCGTGGCCTGACGGAGATTGTACGTTTGGGGACGGCTGGGAACCTGCAGGGTGGGGAAAGAGACGAATCAGCGAATGAGCACAGGAGCAACGTTGCAGAGGCATCCGGCAGGTGGGCCCAGAGTAGCCTGGGAGGGTTGAAAGGCGACCAGAAGGGGACAGGTGGATCCACCGTGGCCAGGAAGGGGTAAAGGGTGACCGGAAGGGGGCGGGTGGACTCACAGTGACCGGAAGGGGGCAGGTGGACTGAGAGTGGCCGGGGAGGGGTGAGGAGTGACCGGAAGGGGGCAGGTGGACTGAAAGTAGCCAGGGAGGGGGCGGTGGACTCACAGCAGCCGGGGAGGGGTGAGGAGTGACCAGAAGGGGACAGGTGGACTCACAGCGGCCGGGGAGGGGTGAGGAGTGACCGGAAGGGGTCGGGTGGACTCAGAGTGGCCGGGGAGGGGTGAGGAGTGACCGGAAGGGGACAGGTGGACTGAGAGCGGCCGGTGAGGGGTGAGGAGTGACCGGAAGGGGACAAGTGGACTGAGAGCGGGCGAGGAGGGGTGAGGAGTGACCGGAAGGGGGCAGGTGGACACACAGTGGCCGGGGAGGGGTGAGGAGTGACCGGAAGGGGACAGGTGGACTGAGAGAGGCCGGGGAGGGGTGAGGAGTGACCAGAAGGGAGCAGATGGACTCAGAACGGCCGAGGAGGGGTGAGGAGTGACCGGAAGGGGGCAGGTGGACACATAGTGGGCAGGGACGGGTGAGAAGTGACCGGGAGGGGGCAGGTGGACTGAGAGCGGCCGGGGAGGAGTGCGGAGTGACCGGTAGGGGTCGGGTGGAATCACAGCAGCCAGGGAGGGGTGAGGAGTGACTGGAAGGGAGCAGGTGGACTGAGAGCTGCCGGGGAGTGGTGAGGAGTGACTGGAAGGGGTCGGGTGAACTCAGAGCGGGCGAGGAGGGGTGAGGAGTGACCGGAAGGGGGCGGGTGGACTCACAGCGGCCGGGGAGGGGTGAGGAGTGACTGGAAGGGGGTGGGTGGACTCAGAGCGGCCGGGGAGGGGTAAGGAGTGATCAGAAGGGGTAGGTGGTCTCAGAGTGGCCGGGGAGGGGTGAGGAATGACCAGAAGGGGTTGGGTGAACTCAGAGCGGCCGGGGAGGGGTGAGGAGTGACCGGAAGGGGGCGGGTGGACTCACAGCTGCCGGGGAGGGGTGTGGAGTGACCGGAAGGGGTCGGATGGACTGAGAGTGGCCGGAAGAGTGCAGGTGGACTCAGAGCGGGCAAGGAGTGACCGGAAGGGGGCGGGTGGACTCACAGCGGCCAGGGAGGGGTGCGGAGTGACCGGAAGGGGTCGGGTGGACTGAGAGCGGCCAGGGAGGGGTGAGGAGTGACCAGAAGGTATCAGGTGGTCTCAGAGTGGCGGGGCAGGGGTGAGGAGTGACCGGAATGGGGCAGGTGGACTCACAGTAGGCAGGGACGAGTGAGGAGTGACCGGAAGGGGTCGGGTGGACTGAGAGCGGCCGGGGAGGGGTGAGGAGTTACCGGAAGGGGTCGGGTGGACTGAGAGCAGCCGGGGAGGGGTGAGGAGTGACCAGAAGGGGTCAGGTGGACTGAGAGCGGCCGGTAAGGGGTGAGGAGTGACCGGAAGGGGTCGGGTGGACTCACAGCGGCCAGGGAGGGGTGCGGAGTGACCGGAAGGGGTCGGGTGGACTGAGAGCGGCCGGGGAGGGGTGAGGAGTGACCGGAAGGGGTCGGGTGGACTAAGAGTGGCCGGGGACGGGTGAGGAGTGACTGGAAGGGGGCGGGTGGACTCAGAGCGGCCGGGGACGGGTGAGGAGTGACTGGAAGGGGGCGGGTGGACTCAGAGCGGCCGGGGACGGGTGAGGAGTGACTGGAAGGGAGCGGGTGGACTCAGAGCGGCCGGGGAGGGGTAAGGAGTGATCAGAAGGGGTCGGGTGGACTGAGAGTGGCCGGGGATGGGTGAGGAGCGACCGGAAGGGGGTAGGTGGTCTCAGAGTGGCCGGGGAGGGGTGAGGAGTGACCAGAAGGGGTCGGGTGAACTCAGAGCGGCCGGGGAGGGGTGAGGAGTGACTGGAAGGGGGGCGGGTGGACTCACAGCTGCCGGGGAGGGGTGTGGAGTGACCGGAAGGGGTCGGATGGACTGAGAGTGGCCGGAAGAGTGCAGGTGGACTCAGAGCGGGCAAGGAGTGACCGGAAGGGGGCGGGTGGACTCACAGCGGCCAGGGAGGGGTGCGGAGTGACCGGAAGGGGTCGGGTGGACTGAGAGCGGCCAGGGAGGGGTGAGGAGTGACCAGAAGGGATCAGGTGGTCTCAGAGTGGCCAGGGAGGGGTGAGGAATGACCGGAAGGGGGCAGGTGGACTCACAGTAGGCAGGGACAGGTGAGGAGTGACCGGAAGGGGTCGGGTGGACTGAGAGCGGCCGGGGAGGGGTGAGGAGTTACCGGAAGGGGTCGGGTGGACTGAGAGCAGCCGGGGAGTGGTGAAGAGTGACCGGAAGGGGTCCGGTGGACTGAGAGCAGCCGGGGAGGGGTGAGGAGTGACCGGAAGGGGTCAGGTGGACTGAGAGCGGCCGGTAAGGGGTGAGGAGTGACCGGAAGGGGTCGGGTGGACTAAGAGTGGCCGGGGAGGGGTGAGGAGTGACTGGAAGGGATCAGGTGGACTCAGAGCGGGCAAGGAGTGACCGGAAGGGATCAGGTGGTCTCAGAGTGGCCGGGGAGGGGTGAGGAATGACTGGAAGGCGGCGGGTGAACTCAGAGCGGCCGGGGAGGGGTGAAGAGTGACCGGAAGGGGTCGGGTGGACTGAGAGCGGCCGGGGAGGGGTGAGGAGTGACCGGAAGGGGTCGGGTGGACTGAGAGCGGCCGGGGAGGGGTGAAGAGTGACCGGAAGGCGGCGGGTGGACTCAGAGCGACCGGGTGCAGTGGGGAGAGGGGTAGGGCTGAGTGCAAAGTGGACCTGGAGGGGAGCGCGGGTCAGTCAAGCGTGGGCTGCGATCCCCGGGCGCTCCCTCGCCGCATAACAGCGACAACAACAACAAGGGGACGAGCAAGAGCCGCCACCGTCTCATCACTGGCACCGCGATCAATCACAGCCTCCCGCAAAACCCGGGCTGTAGCACCGCAGCCGATGGACCGGAGTTCACCCACTTCCGGGTTCTGCTCCGTTTACTGGCGCTTCCTTTGGTTTCGTGAGCCGATCCTGCTTTTTGCTCCAGATCCGGAGTTTCGCTGCCGCTTTGTTGGGTCCCGGACACGTGATCAGATGTTACATCAGCTGAGCGGAAGTGGGGCGACCAGAAATGTTCGGTGGGTTGGTCAGCCTCTGTGCTTGCAAATGTCCGTCGGCGGGAGCAGCGAGAAAACGGAGCCCTCGGACAGGGAGTGGAGGGGCAAATAATGGTCACAGAGAGGGACAGCGGGAAGCACGCTGACTGTCCACAACCCAATTACACGGTTCTATTTTCTCACGGTATCAGAATCAGGTTTAATATCACCTGCATATATTGTGAAATTTGTTGTTTTGCGACAGCTCAGTGGTGTGCGCTTAGCCCACTGCTCTACTCTCTCTATACATATGACTGTGTGGCTAGGTATAGCTCAAATACCATCGATATTTGCTGATAATACAACCATTGTTGGTAGAATCTCAGGTAGTGACGAGAGGGCGTACAGGAGTGAGATATGCCAACTAGTGGAATGGTGCCACTGCAACAATCTGGCACTGAACATCAGTTAAGACGAAAGAATTGATTGTGGACTTCAGGAAGGGTAAGATGAAGGAACACATACCAATCCTCATAGAGGGGTCAGAAGTGGAGAGAGTGAGCAGCTTCAAGTTCCTGGGTGTCAAGATCTCTGACGACCTAACCTAGTCACCCCCAGCATATCGAAGTAGTTATAAAGAAGGCAAGATAGTGGCTATACTTTATTTGGAGTTTGAAGAGATTTGGGATGTCGACAAATACACTCAAAAACTTCTATAGATGTACTGTGGAGAGCATTCTGACAGGCTGCATCACTGTCTGGTATGGAGAGGCTACTGCACAGGACCGAAAGAAGCTGCAGAGGGTTGTAAATCTAGTCAGCTCCATCTTGGGCACTGGCCTACAAAGTACCCAGGACATCTTTAGGGAGCGGTGTCTCAGAAAGGCAGCATCCATTATTAAAGACCTCCAGCACCCAGGGCATGCCCTTTTCTCACTGTTACCATCAGGTAGGAGATACAGAAGCCTGAAGGCACACACTCAGTGATTCAGGAACAGCTTCTTCCGCCTCTGCCATCCGATTCATAAATGGACTTTGAACCCATGAACACTACCTCACTTTCTTAAAAAAATATACCGTATTTCTGTTTTTGCACATTTTAAAAAATCTATTCAGTATATGTAATTGATTTACTTGTTTATTTATTATTATTATTATTTTTCTCTGCTAGATTATGTATTGCATTAAACCGCTGCTGCTAAGTTAACAAATTTCACATCACATGCTGGTGATAATAGACCTGATTCTGAGCTGTACATTGCAATACATAATAAAAGAAACTATAAATAAATTAAGAAATAAATATTAAGCAGGTGAAAAAAAGCAAGGAGATTTTCATGGGTTCATTGTCCATTTTGAAATCTGATGGTGGTGGGGAAGAAGTTTTTTCCTAAAATGTTGTATGTGTTTTCAGGCTCCTGTACCTCTCCCCTGATGGTAGCAATGAGAAGAGAGCATGAGGGTCCTTAATGATGGATGCTGCCATTCCGAGACATCGCCTTTCGAAGGTGTCCCCAGTGCTGGGGAGGCTGGTGCCCACGCTGGCACTGGTTGAGTCAGCAACTTTCTGCAGCTTTTCCCCTATCCTGTGCGGGGTCCCGCCGTGCCAGAGGGTGAAGCAGCCGGTTAGAATGCTCTCCTTGGCACACCGGTAGAGATTTGGTGACAGGCCACCTCCCCTCAAGCTCCTAGTGAAATCGAGCCACTGTCGTGCCTTCTTTATAATTGCATCAACGTGTTGCGATTGTTCCATGCCCCCATAGACTCTACTGCTTGCCTACTCCCTCAGGGCAACTTACAGCGGCCAGCTCATCTACAGACCCTCGCTTGGCCATTTGCACCGTGGTCTGATACGGCAGTTCGGGTGTGCAGGAGGAAGAAGCCGCTGAGACTTGGGGATTCAGACCAACACCTCACGGGCAATCCCTCCCCTCCAGTGGCAGGATCGACAGGGGGTGCTTCTTCTAGAAGGCACCTGATTGCCCACCATTGAGAACATCTACCATAAACGCTGCCCGGGCAGGGCAAAAAGCATTATCCGGGATGCATCTCACCCTAACCATGGACTTTTTACTCTCCTCCCATCCAGTAGGCGCTACAGGAGCCTCCGCTCCTGCACCAGCAGGCACAGGAAGAGCTTCTTCCCTGAGGCTGTGACTGCTGAACCTCACATCACAGCGCTAAGCAGTATTGCACCCATATTGTACTGTCTCAGTACCTTTATATTTGTGTGCTGTAGCACTTTTTATTTGCAGTTATTTTGTAAATAATTATTCTTTGCATTTCTGTTAGGTGCTAACTGCATTTCATTGGCTTTGTATCTGTACTTGGCACAATGACAATAAAGTTGAATCTAAAAATCTAAATCTAAGTGATCCCCACCATCAGGGGCTTGGTAGCCTGGTGGTCAGTGTTCAGTGCTTTACAGCACCGGTGATTGTGATAGGGGTTGAATCCCTGCCACGATCTGTAAGGAGTTTGTATGTTCTCCCTGTGACCGCATGGGTTCCTTCCCTCACCCCCTCACATGCTCCATTTTCCTCCCACATTCCAAAGACATGGGCTTGCATCAGTAAGTTGAGGGTATGCTATGTTGATGTTGGAAGCAAGGAGACTCTTGCGGGCAGCCCCCAGCTCAGTCCTTGGGCTGTGTTGGCTGTTGACCCAGGCAACACGCTCGACTGCAAGTTCTGATGTAATTGTGACAGATAAGGCTGAAGCAGCTACCCTCGATCGGGCAGGAGGTCCCACACCAGCAGGTTACTCCTGCTCTCGAACCAACTGGCCCAGCACAATACAAGGACGTACAGGTACTGTGTCATTGTAAATTGTCCTGTGGGTCAAATCGGGGCAGTCGGGAGTTCCTGGGCTGCAAGGGTCTGTTTCGTGTTGTATCTCGAAATAAAGTAAAATAATTTCTGTCTGTGTGTTGTTTGGATTTCCAGCATTTGCAGATGTTCTTGTGTTTTTTTATAAAAAATCCCTAATCACTGCCTTGGTATGACCACTTCACACGAGAGTGTTGTTTTGTGTTCTAATTGTGTTCTCTCTTATATAATTTATGCTAAATTTATATTTTTCTTGTGTATGCTGTGTCTCTGATGCTGCAGATCAGATCCATTTTTCTTTGCCCCCCCCAATGCAAATGACCCAATGTGAATGCTCACTCGACACTGAAGCAGTAGATTCAGATTGTTATCACATCCACGTTGAAATAGGCAGCGACCTGCGTTGTTTGTGTTAATAGCCAGGGAGGTGCTGGGGGCAGCCCGCAAATATCACCACACAATCCACACCAACATAGAATGCCCACAATGTTCATCAGAGTAACAACAAGAACACCAGCCCATTTCCCAGCCACCCTTCCTTTACCCCAACTATAAAAGTTTACTTACATAATAATCACACAAGGTACAGACATACAGTATTGATAAGGCAGTGAGTCCACTCAGATTATAGTATGGTTACTACCGTCTATAAAGCAGTCAATACCCCGGGGGGCCCACTGCTGCCAGACGTCCCCCACTGTAGCCATTGTGACCGCGTGCTCCCTCTCCAAGGACAGCTGGGCACGAATGTATCCTCGGAAGAAGGGCAGGCAGTCGGCCCGGGCAGTGCCCCCTGCTTTCTGCCGCCTAGGCCCGTGAACGGCCATCTTGGCCAGGCCCACCAGGAGACCTTCCTCACGCCCTGCCCCCTTCCGAACTGGGTGCCCGTAGATGAGGAGTGCAGGGGTAAAGTGCAGCCAGAACCTCAGCAGCAGCCCCTTGAGAAACTCAAACAGGGGCTGCAACCTCTCACACTCCCATGTAAGCCTGGTCCCTCAAAGGCAGAGGCCTGCAACCCCAGGACAGGCCTTCTCTGGGCACCAGTCTATGGCCCCGGATTCCTAGCTTGTTCCAAAAACGCACCATCCTCTGTGTGGAAAAGACTTTCCCTCAGGTCCTCTCAACTTAAACCCGTGTTCTCTGGTTTCAAACACCCTACACTGGGGGAGAAATTCCATGACCGTGCACCTATCTGTGCGCACCACACCCCTCCCATGTTTTTTATAAAGCTTTGAGGTCACCTCTTAGCCTCCTTCACTCCAGAGGAAGTAGTCCCAGCTTATCCAATTTCAAGTTCACGTCGATCGTTATTCAAGTGTACACAAACAAAGGAAACAATGTTCCTCAGGGTCTAGTCTTTCCTTAACAACTCAAGCCATCCAGTCACGGGGTCATAGGAACATGACCTTCAGCCAGTGCTAACCTGGCCTTCTGCCGTCCCCATCAGAGGTAGGAAGGGTCAGTGACTTTAAATTCCTCAGTGTTATCATTTCAGAGGATCTGCCCTGGGCCCAGCACTCAAGTGCCTCTACTTTTGTAGAAGTCTGCGAAGATTTGGTATGTCATCTAAAACTTGGACAAACTTCAATGGATGGGCGGTGGAGAGTATACTGACGAGTTGCACCACAGCCTGGTGTGGAAACACCAGTGCTCTAAGATAGAAAAGCCAACAGCAGGTAGCAGATCCAGCCCAGTCCATCACGGGTAAAGCCCTTCCCACCGTTCGGCACACCTACAAGGGCCACTGTCGCAGGAAAGCAGCTTCCATCAGAAAGGCAGACACCAGGAAATCTGCGGTGCTGGAACACACACAAAAAATGCTGGTGAACGCAGCAGGCCAGGCAGCATCCATAGGAAGAGGTACAGACGACATTTCGGGCCGGGACCCTTCGTCAGGACTAACTGAAAGAAGTGATAGTAAGAGATTTGAAAGTAGGAGGGGGAGGGGGAGATCCAAAATGATAGGAGAAGACAGGAGGGGGAGGGATGGAGCTAAGAGCTGGACAGGTGATTGGCAAAATTGATACCAGGCTGGAGAAGGGAGAGGATCAAGGGACGGACGCCCCATCACCCATCTCTTCTCACTGCAGGAAGGAGATACAGCAGCCTTAGGGCCCGCACCATCAGGTTCAGGAACAGTTATTATCCCTCAACCATCGGGCTCCCAAACCAGAGTGGATAACTTCGCTCACCTCAACACTGAATTGATTTCACAACCTATGGACTCACTTTCAATGAGCTTACAACGTATGGTCTCAATATTATTTTCTTGTTATTATTATTATTAATTTTATTATTTTCTTTTCTGTATTTATTGTCTTTTGTACATTGGTTATTTCTCCCTGTTTGTATGTGTGCAGGTTATTTTTCATTGATTCCATGGAGTCTCTTCTTATTGACTCTGAATGGCCGCCAGAAAATGAATCGCAAGGTTGTAGATGGTGTCATATATGTACTCTGAGGTTTCCACTGCTGACCCCTCCAGGGGGACTTGTGCGTGTGTTCTCCTGACGTCCACAAGCAATCCCTGGGCCTGGCCTTTGCTGCGACACCACTCCCCAGCTGATCGATCTCACTCTAGTGCACCTCCCATGCCCCGAATGTTTCAGGCACCAATTGCAGTGTAAAGAAACAGAATGACAGGGGCACAGAACACGCTGGAGGAGCACGGCAGCTGAGGCAGCATCTATGGAGGGTGACGGACTAGCTGACCCACTGGGTTATAAAGATGAGATTTATTTATCAGCTGTATGTCAAAACATACAGTGAAATGCCTCGATTGCTTTCACAACTAACACGGCCCAAACGTGTGCTGGGCGCAGCCCGCATGTGTTGCCATGATTCCAGTGCCAACGTAGTGTGCCCGCACGGACTCACCATGACCCGCATGCCTTTGGAACGTGGGTGGAAACTGGAGCACCCAGAGGAAACCCACACGGTCACACAGAGAACGTACAAACTCCTGACAGGGAGCGGTGGGAGTCGAACCACACCAAGGCGATCATAGAGCGGTGTGCGAGGCAATATGCTGTCGTACTGGGTGTGATGTGTTGCACCAAATTCCAGGGAAAGGTTCAGTAGGTGAGAGCCTTATTCCTCAGAGAGGAGGAGAATGAATGGAGATTTGAAAGAGGAACGCAACATGATTAGGGCTATGGATTGGGGAAATGCAAACATGCTTCATTCCACTGAGGTTGGGTGACACTAGAAATAGAGGACAGAGGGTTAAGGTGAAAGATGAAATGTTGAAGGGAACATCCCTCATGCAATTAAAACCACAACTCACACCACCTACATGACTGACCCACAACACAACCCTCACTGCAACACCGATACACCCCACACCTGTCACTGTAACACCGACATCCCACACCACACCCTCACTGTGACACCGACACACCCCTTACCCCTCACTGTGACACTGACACACCCCACACCCCTCACTGTGACACCGACAGACCCCTCACTGTGACACTGACACACCCCACACCCCTCACTGTGACACCGACACACCCCACACCCCCCACTGTGACACCAACACATCCCACACCCCTCACTGTGACACCAACACATCCGTTACCCCTCACTGTAACAAAGACACACCCCACACCCCTCACTGTGACACTGACACTCCCCACACCCCTCACCCTCACTGTGACACCAACACATCCACACCCCTCACTGTGACACCGACACACCCCTCACTGTGACACCGACACACCCCACACCCCTCACTGTGACACCGACACACCCCACACCCCTCACTCTGACAACGACACACCCCACACTCCTCACTGTGACACTGACACACCCCACACCCCTCACTGTGACACCAACACATCCCACACCCCTCACTGTGACACCGACACACCCCACACCCCTCACTGTAACACAGACACACCCCTCACCCCTCACTGTGACACCGACACACCCCACACCCCTCACTGTAACACAGACACACCCCTCACTGTGACACTGACACACCCCACACCCCTCACTGTGACACCAACACATCCCACACCCCTCACTGTAACACCAACACATCCCTTACCCCTCACTGTAACAGAGACACACCCCACACCCCTCACTGTGACACTGACACTCCCCACACCCCTCACCCCTCACTGTGACACTGACACACCCCACACCCCTCACTGTGACACTAACACATCCCACACCCCTCACTGTGACACCGACACATCCCTTACCCCTCACTGTAACACAGACACACCCCACACCCCTCACTGTGACACCGACACAGCCCTTACCCCTCACTGTGAAACCGACACAGCCCACACCCCTCACTGACACACCCCACACCCCTCACTGTCACACTGACACACCCCCACTGTAACAGTGACACACCCACACCTTTACTGTGACACCGACACACCCCACTCCCCTCACTGTGACTCTGACACTCACCACACCCTTCACTGTGACACCGACACATCCCACACAACTCACTGTAACACTGTCACACCCCACACCCCTCACTGTAACACAGACACACTCCTCACCCCTCACTGTGACACCAACACACCCCTTAACCCTCACTGTAACACAGACACACCCCTCACTGTGACACCAACACACCCCACACCCCTCACTGTAACACAGACACACCCCTCACCCCTCACTGTGACACTGACACACCCCACACCCTCACTGTGACACCGACACACCCCTCACTGTGACACTGACACACCCCACACCCCTCACTGTGGCACGGACACACCCCACACCCCTCACAGTAACACAGACACATCCCACACCCTTCACTGTGACACGGACGCATCCCACACCCCTCACTGTGACACCGACACACCCCACACCCCTCACTGTAACACAGACACACCCCACACCCCTCACTGTGACACTGACACTCCCAACACCCCTCACTGTGACACCAACACATCCCTTACCCCTCACTGTAACACAGACACACCCCACACCCCTCACTGTGACACTGACACTCCCCACACCCCTCACTGTGACACCGACACACCCCACACCCCTCACTGTGACACTGACACACCCCTCACCCCTCACTGTGACACCGACACACCCCACACCCCTCACTGTAACACCGACACACCCCACACCCCTCACTGTGACACTGACACTCCCCACACCCCTCACCCCTCACTGTGACACTGACACATCCCACACCCCTCACTGTGACACCGACACATCCCTTACCCCTCACTGTAACACAGACACACCCCACACCCCTCACTGTGACACCGACACACCCCCACTGTAACAGTGACACACCCACACGTTTACTGTGACACCGACACACCCCACTCCCCTCACTGTGACTCTGACACTCACCACACCCCTCACTGTGACACTGACACATCCCACACCCCTCACTGTGACACTGACACACCCCACACCCCTCACTGTGACACCGACACACCCCTCACTGTGACTCTGACACACCCCACACCCCTCACTGTGACACCGACACACCCCACACCCCTCACTGTGACACTGACACACCCCTCACCGTGACACCGACACACCCCACACCCCTCACTGTAACACCAACACACCCCACACCCCTCACTGTGACACCGACACACCCCACACCCCTCACTGTAACAGAGACACACCCCACACCCCTCACTGTGACACTGACACTCCCCACACCCCTCACCCCTCACTGTGACACTGACACATCCCACACCCCTCACTGTGACACCGACACATCCCTTACCCCTCACTGTAACACAGACACACCCCACACCCCTCACTGTGACACCGACACACCCCTCACTGTGACTCTGACACACCCCACACCCCTCACTGTAACACTGACACACCCCACACCCCTCACTGTGACACCAACACACCCCACACCCCTCACTGTAACAGAGACACACCCCTCACCCCTCACTGTGACACTGACACATCCCACACCCCTCACTGTGACACCGACACATCCCTTACCCCTCACTGTAACACAGACACACCCCACACCCCTCACTGTAACACTGACACACCCCACACCCCTCACTGTGACACCAACACACCCCTTACCCCTCACTGTAGCACTAACATACCCCTCACTGTGACACCAAGACACCCCACACCCCTCACTGTGACACTGACACTCCCCACACCCCTCACTGTGACACCAACACATCCGTTACCCCTCACTGTAACACAGACACACCCCACACCCCTCACTGTGACACTGACACTCCCCACACCCTCACTGTGACACCAACACATCCCTTACCCCTCACTGTAACACCAACACACCCCACACCCCTCACTGTGACACCAACACACCCTACACCCCTCACTGTGACACCAACACATCCCTTACCCCTCACTGTAACACAGACACACCCCACACCCCTCACTGTGACACTGACACTCCCCACACCCCTCACCCCTCACTGTGACACTGACACACCCCACACCCCTCACTGTGACACCGACACACCCCTCACTGTGACTCTGACACACCCCACACCCCTCACTGTGACACCAACACACTCCTCACCCCTCACTGTGACACCAACACACCCCTTACCCCTCACTGTAACACAAACACACCCCTCACTGTGACACCAACACACCCCACACCCCTCACTGTAACACTGACACACCCCACACCCCTCACTGTGACACCGACACACCCCTTACCCCTCACTGTAACACTAACATACCCGTCACTGTGACACCAACACACCCCACACCCCTCACTGTGACACTGACACACCCCACACCCCTCACTGTGACACCAACACATCCGTTACCCCTCACTGTAACACAGACATACCCCACACCCCTCACTGTGACACTGACACTCCCCACACCCCTCACCCTCACTGTGACACCAACACATCCCTTACCCCTCACTGTAACACCAACACACCCCACACCCCTCACTGTGACACCAACACACCCCACACCCCTCACTGTGACACCAACACATCCCTTACCCCTCACTGTAACACAGACACACCCCACACCCCTCACTGTGACACTGACACTCCCCACACCCCTCACTGTGACACTGACACACCCCACACCCCTCACTGTGACACTAACACATCCCACACCCCTCACTGTAACACCGACACATCCCTTACCCCTCACTGTAACACAGACACACCCCTCACTGTGACACCAACACACCCCACACCCCTCACTGTAACACTGACACACCCCACACCCCTCACTGTGACACCGACACACCCCTTACCCCTCACTGTAACACTAACATACCCCTCACTGTGACACCGACACAGCCCACACCCCTCACTGACACTGACACACCCCACACCCCTCACTGTGACACCGACACACCCCACACCTCTCACTGTAACACTGTCACACCCCACACCCCTCACTGTAACACTGTCACACCCCACACCCCTCACTGTGACACAGACACACCCCACACCCCTCACTGTAACACTGTCACACCCCACACCCCTCACTGTGACACTGACACTCCCCACACCCCTCACTGTGACACCGACACACCCCACACCCCTCACTGTGACACTGACACACCCCTCACCGTGACACCGACACACCCCACACCCCTCACTGTAACACCAACACACCCCACACCCCTCACTGTGACACCGACACACCCCACACGCCTCACTGTAACAGAGACACACCCCACACCCCTCACTGTGACACTGACACTCCCCACACCCCTCACCCCTCACTGTGACACTGACACATCCCACACCCCTCACTGTGACACCGACACATCCCTTACCCCTCACTGTAACACAGACACACCCCACACCCCTCACTGTGACACCGACACACCCCCACTGTAACAGTGACACACCCACACCTTTACTGTGACACCGACACACCCCACTCCCCTCACTGTAACTCTGACACTCACCACACCCCTCACTGTGACACTGACACATCCCACACCCCTCACTGTAACACTGACACACCCCACACCCCTCACTGTGACACCAACACACCCCTTACCCCTCACTGTAGCACTAACATACCCCTCACTGTGACACCAAGACACCCCACACCCCTCACTGTGACACTGACACTCCCCACACCCCTCACTGTGACACCAACACATCCGTTACCCCTCACTGTAACACAGACACACCCCACACCCCTCACTGTGACACTGACACTCCCCACACCCTCACTGTGACACCAACACATCCCTTACCCCTCACTGTAACACCAACACACCCCACACCCCTCACTGTGACACCAACACACCCTACACCCCTCACTGTGACACCAACACATCCCTTACCCCTCACTGTAACACAGACACACCCCACACCCCTCACTGTGACACTGACACTCCCCACACCCCTCACCCCTCACTGTGACACTGACACACCCCACACCCCTCACTGTGACACTAACACATCCCACACCCCTCACTGTGACACCGACACATCCCTTACCCCTCACTGTAACAGACACACCCCACACCCCTCACTGTGACACCGACACAGCCCACACCCCTCACTGACACACCCCACACCCCTCACTGTCACACTGACACCCCCCCACTGTAACAGTGACACACCCACACCTTTACTGTGACACTGACACACCCCACTCACCTCACTGTGACTCTGACACATCCCACACAACTCACTGTAACACTGACACACCCCACACCCCTCACTGTAACACTGTCACACCCCACACCCCTCACTGTGACACAGACACACCCCACACCTCTCACTGTGACACTGACACATCCCACACCCCTCACTGTGACACTGACACACCCCACACCCCTCACTGTGACACCGACACACCCCACACCCCTCACTGTAACACTGTCACACCCCACACCCCTCACTGTGACACAGACACACCCCACTCCCCTCACTGTGACTCTGACACATCCCACACAACTCACTGTAACACTGACACACCCCACACCTCTCACTGTAACACTGTCACACTCCACACCCCTCACTGTAACACTGTCACACCCCACACCCCTCACTGTGACACAGACACACCCCACACCTCTCACTGTGACACTGACACATCCCACACCCCTCACTGTGACACTGACACACCCCACACCCCTCACTGTGACACCGACACACCCCACACCCCTCACTGTAACACTGTCACACCCCACACCCCTCACTGTGACACTGACACTCCCCACACCCCTCACTGTGACACCGACACACCCCTCACCCCTCACTGTGACACTGACACACCCCTCACCGTGACACCGACACACCCCACACCCCTCACTGTAACACCAACACACCCCACACCCCTCACTGTGACACCGACACACCCCACACCCCTCACTGTAACAGAGACACACCCCACACCCCTCACTGTGACACTGACACTCCCCACACCCCTCACCCCTCACTGTGACACTGACACATCCCACACCCCTCACTGTGACACCGACACATCCCTTACCCCTCACTGTAACACAGACACACCCCACACCCCTCACTGTGACACCGACACACCCCCACTGTAACAGTGACACACCCACACCTTTACTGTGACACCGACACACCCCACTCCCCTCACTGTAACTCTGACACTCACCACACCCCTCACTGTGACTCTGACACACCCCACACCCCTCACTATGACACCAACACACTCCTCACCCCTCACTGTGACACCAACACACCCCTTACCCCTCACTGTAACACAGACACACCCCTCACTGTGACACCAACACACCCCACACCCCTCACTGTAACACTGACACACCCCACACCCCTCACTGTGACACCAACACACCCCTTACCCCTCACTGTAGCACTAACATACCCCTCACTGTGACACCAAGACACCCCACACCCCTCACTGTGACACTGACACTCCTCACACCCCTCACTGTGACACCAACACATCCGTTACCCCTCACTGTAACACAGACACACCCAACACCCCTCACTGTGACACTGACACTCCCCACACCCTCACTGTGACACCAACACATCCCTTACCCCTCACTGTAACACCAACACACCCCACACCCCTCACTGTGACACCAACACACCCTACACCCCTCACTGTGACACCAACACATCCCTTACCCCTCACTGTAACACAGACACACCCCACACCCCTCACTGTGACACTGACACTCCCCACACCCCTCACCCCTCACTGTGACACTGACACACCCCACACCCCTCACTGTGACACTAACACATCCCACACCCCTCACTGTGACACCGACACATCCCTTACCCCTCACTGTAACAGACACACCCCACACCCCTCACTGTGACACCGACACAGCCCACACCCCTCACTGACACTGACACACCCCACACCCCTCACTGTCACACTGACACCCACCGACTGTAACAGTGACACACCCACACCTTTACTGTGACACCGACACACCCCACTCCCCTCACTGTGACTCTGACACATCCCACACAACTCACTGTAACACTGACACACCCCACACCCCTCACTGTAACACTGTCACACCCCACACCCCTCACTGTGACACAGACACACCCCACACCTCTCACTGTGACTCTGACAGAACCCACACCCCTCACTGTGACACCAACACACTCCTCACCCCTCACTGTGACACCAACACACCCCTTACCCCTCACTGTAACACAGACACACCCCTCACTGTGACACCAACACACCCCACACCCCTCACTGTAACACTGACACACCCCACACCCCTCACTGTGACACTGACACACCCCACACCCTCACTGTGACACCGACACACCCCTCACTGTGACACTGACACACCCCACACCCCTCACAGTAACACAGACACATCCCACACCCTTCACGGTGACACGGACGCATCCCACACCCCTCACTGTGACACTAACACATCCCACACCCCTCACTGTGACACCGACACACCCCTTACCCCTCACTGTAACACTAACATACCCCTCACTGTGACACCAACACACCCCACACCCCTCACTGTGACACTGACACACCCCTCACCCCTCACCGTGACACCGACACACCCCTCACCCCTCACTGTGACACCGACACACCCCACACCCCTCACTGTGACACTGACACTCCCCACACCCCTCACCCTCACTGTGACACCAACACATCCCTTACCCCTCACTGTAACACCAACACACCCCACACCCCTCACTGTGACACCAACACACCCCACACCCCTCACTGTGACACCAACACATCCTTTACCCCTCACTGTAACACAGACACACCCCACACCCCTGACTGTGACACTGACACTCCCCACACCCCTCACCCCTCACTGTGACACTGACACACCCCACACCCCTCACTGTGACACTAACACATCCCACACCCCTCACTGTGACACCGACACATCCCTTACCCCTCACTGTAACACAGACACACCCCACACCCCTCACTGTGACACCGACACAGCCCTTACCCCTCACTGTGAAACCGACACAGCCCACACCCCTCACTGACACACCCCACACCCCTCACTGTCACACTGACACACCCCCACTGTAACAGTGACACACCCACACCTTTACTGTGACACCGACACACCCCACTCCCCTCACTGTGACTCTGACACTCACCACACCCTTCACTGTGACACCGACACATCCCACACAACTCACTGTAACACTGTCACACCCCACACCCCTCACTGTAACACAGACACACCCCACACCTCTCACTGTGACACCGACACATCCCACACCCCTCACTGTGACACCGACACACTCCTCACCCCTCACTGTGACACCAACACACCCCTTAACCCTCACTGTAACACAGACACACCCCTCACTGTGACACCAACACACCCCACACCCCTCACTGTAACACAGACACACCCCTCACCCCTCACTGTGACACTGACACACCCCACACCCTCACTGTGACACCGACACACCCCTCACTGTGACACTGACACACCCCACACCCCTCACTGTGGCACGGACACACCCCACACCCCTCACAGTAACACAGACACATCCCACACCCTTCACTGTGACACGGACGCATCCCACACCCCTCACTGTGACACCGACACACCCCACACCCCTCACTGTAACACAGACACACCCCACACCCCTCACTGTGACACTGACACTCCCAACACCCCTCACTGTGACACCAACACATCCCTTACCCCTCACTGTAACACAGACACACCCCACACCCCTCACTGTGACACTGACACTCCCCACACCCCTCACTGTGACACCGACACACCCCACACCCCTCACTGTGACACTGACACACCCCTCACCCCTCACTGTGACACCGACACACCCCACACCCCTCACTGTAACACCGACACACCCCACACCCCTCACTGTGACACTGACACTCCCCACACCCCTCACCCCTCACTGTGACACTGACACATCCCACACCCCTCACTGTGACACCGACACATCCCTTACCCCTCACTGTAACACAGACACACCCCACACCCCTCACTGTGACACCGACACACCCCCACTGTAACAGTGACACACCCACACGTTTACTGTGACACCGACACACCCCACTCCCCTCACTGTGACTCTGACACTCACCACACCCCTCACTGTGACACTGACACATCCCACACCCCTCACTGTGACACTGACACACCCCACACCCCTCACTGTGACACCGACACACCCCTCACTGTGACTCTGACACACCCCACACCCCTCACTGTGACACCGACACACCCCACACCCCTCACTGTGACACTGACACACCCCTCACCGTGACACCGACACACCCCACACCCCTCACTGTAACACCAACACACCCCACACCCCTCACTGTGACACCGACACACCCCACACCCCTCACTGTAACAGAGACACACCCCACACCCCTCACTGTGACACTGACACTCCCCACACCCCTCACCCCTCACTGTGACACTGACACATCCCACACCCCTCACTGTGACACCGACACATCCCTTACCCCTCACTGTAACACAGACACACCCCACACCCCTCACTGTGACACCGACACACCCCTCACTGTGACTCTGACACACCCCACACCCCTCACTGTAACACTGACACACCCCACACCCCTCACTGTGACACCAACACACCCCACACCCCTCACTGTAACAGAGACACACCCCTCACCCCTCACTGTGACACTGACACATCCCACACCCCTCACTGTGACACCGACACATCCCTTACACCTCACTGTAACACAGACACACCCCACACCCCTCACTGTAACACTGACACACCCCACACCCCTCACTGTGACACCAACACACCCCTTACCCCTCACTGTAGCACTAACATACCCCTCACTGTGACACCAAGACACCCCACACCCCTCACTGTGACACTGACACTCCCCACACCCCTCACTGTGACACCAACACATCCGTTACCTCTCACTGTAACACAGACACACCCCACACCCCTCACTGTGACACTGACACTCCCCACACCCTCACTGTGACACCAACACATCCCTTACCCCTCACTGTAACACCAACACACCCCACACCCCTCACTGTGACACCAACACACCCTACACCCCTCACTGTGACACCAACACATCCCTTACCCCTCACTGTAACACAGACACACCCCACACCCCTCACTGTGACACTGACACTCCCCACACCCCTCACCCCTCACTGTGACACTGACACACCCCACACCCCTCACTGTGACACCGACACACCCCTCACTGTGACTCTGACACACCCCACACCCCTCACTGTGACACCAACACACTCCTCACCCCTCACTGTGACACCAACACACCCCTTACCCCTCACTGTAACACAAACACACCCCTCACTGTGACACCAACACACCCCACACCCCTCACTGTAACACTGACACACCCCACACCCCTCACTGTGACACCGACACACCCCTTACCCCTCACTGTAACACTAACATACCCGTCACTGTGACACCAACACACCCCACACCCCTCACTGTGACACTGACACACCCCACACCCCTCACTGTGACACCAACACATCCGTTACCCCTCACTGTAACACAGACATACCCCACACCCCTCACTGTGACACTGACACTCCCCACACCCCTCACCCTCACTGTGACACCAACACATCCCTTACCCCTCACTGTAACACCAACACACCCCACACCCCTCACTGTGACACCAACACACCCCACACCCCTCACTGTGACACCAACACATCCCTTACCCCTCACTGTAACACAGACACACCCCACACCCCTCACTGTGACACTGACACTCCCCACACCCCTCACTGTGACACTGACACACCCCACACCCCTCACTGTGACACTAACACATCCCACACCCCTCACTGTAACACCGACACATCCCTTACCCCTCACTGTAACACAGACACACCCCTCACTGTGACACCAACACACCCCACACCCCTCACTGTAACACTGACACACCCCACACCCCTCACTGTGACACCGACACACCCCTTACCCCTCACTGTAACACTAACATACCCCTCACTGTGACACCGACACAGCCCACACCCCTCACTGACACTGACACACCCCACACCCCTCACTGTGACACCGACACACCCCACACCTCTCACTGTAACACTGTCACACCCCACACCCCTCACTGTAACACTGTCACACCCCACACCCCTCACTGTGACACAGACACACCCCACACCCCTCACTGTAACACTGTCACACCCCACACCCCTCACTGTGACACTGACACTCCCCACACCCCTCACTGTGACACCGACACACCCCACACCCCTCACTGTGACACTGACACACCCCTCACCGTGACACCGACACACCCCACACCCCTCACTGTAACACCAACACACCCCACACCCCTCACTGTGACACCGACACACCCCACACGCCTCACTGTAACAGAGACACACCCCACACCCCTCACTGTGACACTGACACTCCCCACACCCCTCACCCCTCACTGTGACACTGACACATCCCACACCCCTCACTGTGACACCGACACATCCCTTACCCCTCACTGTAACACAGACACACCCCACACCCCTCACTGTGACACCGACACACCCCCACTGTAACAGTGACACACCCACACCTTTACTGTGACACCGACACACCCCACTCCCCTCACTGTAACTCTGACACTCACCACACCCCTCACTGTGACACTGACACATCCCACACCCCTCACTGTAACACTGACACACCCCACACCCCTCACTGTGACACCAACACACCCCTTACCCCTCACTGTAGCACTAACATACCCCTCACTGTGACACCAAGACACCCCACACCCCTCACTGTGACACTGACACTCCCCACACCCCTCACTGTGACACCAACACATCCGTTACCCCTCACTGTAACACAGACACACCCCACACCCCTCACTGTGACACTGACACTCCCCACACCCTCACTGTGACACCAACACATCCCTTACCCCTCACTGTAACACCAACACACCCCACACCCCTCACTGTGACACCAACACACCCTACACCCCTCACTGTGACACCAACACATCCCTTACCCCTCACTGTAACACAGACACACCCCACACCCCTCACTGTGACACTGACACTCCCCACACCCCTCACCCCTCACTGTGACACTGACACACCCCACACCCCTCACTGTGACACTAACACATCCCACACCCCTCACTGTGACACCGACACATCCCTTACCCCTCACTGTAACAGACACACCCCACACCCCTCACTGTGACACCGACACAGCCCACACCCCTCACTGACACACCCCACACCCCTCACTGTCACACTGACACCCCCCCACTGTAACAGTGACACACCCACACCTTTACTGTGACACTGACACACCCCACTCACCTCACTGTGACTCTGACACATCCCACACAACTCACTGTAACACTGACACACCCCACACCCCTCACTGTAACACTGTCACACCCCACACCCCTCACTGTGACACAGACACACCCCACACCTCTCACTGTGACACTGACACATCCCACACCCCTCACTGTGACACTGACACACCCCACACCCCTCACTGTGACACCGACACACCCCACACCCCTCACTGTAACACCGACACACCCCACACCCCTCACTGTAACACTGTCACACCCCACACCCCTCACTGTGACACAGACACACCCCACTCCCCTCACTGTGACTCTGACACATCCCACACAACTCACTGTAACACTGACACACCCCACACCTCTCACTGTAACACTGTCACACTCCACACCCCTCACTGTAACACTGTCACACCCCACACCCCTCACTGTGACACAGACACATCCCACACCTCTCACTGTGACACTGACACATCCCACACCCCTCACTGTGACACTGACACACCCCACACCCCTCACTGTGACACCGACACACCCCACACCCCTCACTGTAACACTGTCACACCCCACACCCCTCACTGTGACACTGACACTCCCCACACCCCTCACTGTGACACCGACACACCCCTCACCCCTCACTGTGACACTGACACACCCCTCACCGTGACACCGACACACCCCACACCCCTCACTGTAACACCAACACACCCCACACCCCTCACTGTGACACCGACACACCCCACACCCCTCACTGTAACAGAGACACACCCCACACCCCTCACTGTGACACTGACACTCCCCACACCCCTCACCCCTCACTGTGACACCGACACATCCCTTACACCTCACTGTAACACAGACACACCCCACACCCCTCACTGTAACACTGACACACCCCACACCCCTCACTGTGACACCAACACACCCCTTACCCCTCACTGTAGCACTAACATACCCCTCACTGTGACACCAAGACACCCCACACCCCTCACTGTGACACTGACACTCCCCACACCCCTCACTGTGACACCAACACATCCGTTACCTCTCACTGTAACACAGACACACCCCACACCCCTCACTGTGACACTGACACTCCCCACACCCTCACTGTGACACCAACACATCCCTTACCCCTCACTGTAACACCAACACACCCCACACCCCTCACTGTGACACCAACACACCCTACACCCCTCACTGTGACACCAACACATCCCTTACCCCTCACTGTAACACAGACACACCCCACACCCCTCACTGTGACACTGACACTCCCCACACCCCTCACCCCTCACTGTGACACTGACACACCCCACACCCCTCACTGTGACACCGACACACCCCTCACTGTGACTCTGACACACCCCACACCCCTCACTGTGACACCAACACACTCCTCACCCCTCACTGTGACACCAACACACCCCTTACCCCTCACTGTAACACAAACACACCCCTCACTGTGACACCAACACACCCCACACCCCTCACTGTAACACTGACACACCCCACACCCCTCACTGTGACACCGACACACCCCTTACCCCTCACTGTAACACTAACATACCCGTCACTGTGACACCAACACACCCCACACCCCTCACTGTGACACTGACACACCCCACACCCCTCACTGTGACACCAACACATCCGTTACCCCTCACTGTAACACAGACATACCCCACACCCCTCACTGTGACACTGACACTCCCCACACCCCTCACCCTCACTGTGACACCAACACATCCCTTACCCCTCACTGTAACACCAACACACCCCACACCCCTCACTGTGACACCAACACACCCCACACCCCTCACTGTGACACCAACACATCCCTTACCCCTCACTGTAACACAGACACACCCCACACCCCTCACTGTGACACTGACACTCCCCACACCCCTCACTGTGACACTGACACACCCCACACCCCTCACTGTGACACTAACACATCCCACACCCCTCACTGTAACACCGACACATCCCTTACCCCTCACTGTAACACAGACACACCCCTCACTGTGACACCAACACACCCCACACCCCTCACTGTAACACTGACACACCCCACACCCCTCACTGTGACACCGACACACCCCTTACCCCTCACTGTAACACTAACATACCCCTCACTGTGACACCGACACAGCCCACACCCCTCACTGACACTGACACACCCCACACCCCTCACTGTGACACCGACACACCCCACACCTCTCACTGTAACACTGTCACACCCCACACCCCTCACTGTAACACTGTCACACCCCACACCCCTCACTGTGACACAGACACACCCCACACCCCTCACTGTAACACTGTCACACCCCACACCCCTCACTGTGACACTGACACTCCCCACACCCCTCACTGTGACACCGACACACCCCACACCCCTCACTGTGACACTGACACACCCCTCACCGTGACACCGACACACCCCACACCCCTCACTGTAACACCAACACACCCCACACCCCTCACTGTGACACCGACACACCCCACACGCCTCACTGTAACAGAGACACACCCCACACCCCTCACTGTGACACTGACACTCCCCACACCCCTCACCCCTCACTGTGACACTGACACATCCCACACCCCTCACTGTGACACCGACACATCCCTTACCCCTCACTGTAACACAGACACACCCCACACCCCTCACTGTGACACCGACACACCCCCACTGTAACAGTGACACACCCACACCTTTACTGTGACACCGACACACCCCACTCCCCTCACTGTAACTCTGACACTCACCACACCCCTCACTGTGACACTGACACATCCCACACCCCTCACTGTAACACTGACACACCCCACACCCCTCACTGTGACACCAACACACCCCTTACCCCTCACTGTAGCACTAACATACCCCTCACTGTGACACCAAGACACCCCACACCCCTCACTGTGACACTGACACTCCCCACACCCCTCACTGTGACACCAACACATCCGTTACCCCTCACTGTAACACAGACACACCCCACACCCCTCACTGTGACACTGACACTCCCCACACCCTCACTGTGACACCAACACATCCCTTACCCCTCACTGTAACACCAACACACCCCACACCCCTCACTGTGACACCAACACACCCTACACCCCTCACTGTGACACCAACACATCCCTTACCCCTCACTGTAACACAGACACACCCCACACCCCTCACTGTGACACTGACACTCCCCACACCCCTCACCCCTCACTGTGACACCGACACATCCCTTACACCTCACTGTAACACAGACACACCCCACACCCCTCACTGTAACACTGACACACCCCACACCCCTCACTGTGACACCAACACACCCCTTACCCCTCACTGTAGCACTAACATACCCCTCACTGTGACACCAAGACACCCCACACCCCTCACTGTGACACTGACACTCCCCACACCCCTCACTGTGACACCAACACATCCGTTACCTCTCACTGTAACACAGACACACCCCACACCCCTCACTGTGACACTGACACTCCCCACACCCTCACTGTGACACCAACACATCCCTTACCCCTCACTGTAACACCAACACACCCCACACCCCTCACTGTGACACCAACACACCCTACACCCCTCACTGTGACACCAACACATCCCTTACCCCTCACTGTAACACAGACACACCCCACACCCCTCACTGTGACACTGACACTCCCCACACCCCTCACCCCTCACTGTGACACTGACACACCCCACACCCCTCACTGTGACACCGACACACCCCTCACTGTGACTCTGACACACCCCACACCCCTCACTGTGACACCAACACACTCCTCACCCCTCACTGTGACACCAACACACCCCTTACCCCTCACTGTAACACAAACACACCCCTCACTGTGACACCAACACACCCCACACCCCTCACTGTAACACTGACACACCCCACACCCCTCACTGTGACACCGACACACCCCTTACCCCTCACTGTAACACTAACATACCCGTCACTGTGACACCAACACACCCCACACCCCTCACTGTGACACTGACACACCCCACACCCCTCACTGTGACACCAACACATCCGTTACCCCTCACTGTAACACAGACATACCCCACACCCCTCACTGTGACACTGACACTCCCCACACCCCTCACCCTCACTGTGACACCAACACATCCCTTACCCCTCACTGTAACACCAACACACCCCACACCCCTCACTGTGACACCAACACACCCCACACCCCTCACTGTGACACCAACACATCCCTTACCCCTCACTGTAACACAGACACACCCCACACCCCTCACTGTGACACTGACACTCCCCACACCCCTCACTGTGACACTGACACACCCCACACCCCTCACTGTGACACTAACACATCCCACACCCCTCACTGTAACACCGACACATCCCTTACCCCTCACTGTAACACAGACACACCCCTCACTGTGACACCAACACACCCCACACCCCTCACTGTAACACTGACACACCCCACACCCCTCACTGTGACACCGACACACCCCTTACCCCTCACTGTAACACTAACATACCCCTCACTGTGACACCGACACAGCCCACACCCCTCACTGACACTGACACACCCCACACCCCTCACTGTGACACCGACACACCCCACACCTCTCACTGTAACACTGTCACACCCCACACCCCTCACTGTAACACTGTCACACCCCACACCCCTCACTGTGACACAGACACACCCCACACCCCTCACTGTAACACTGTCACACCCCACACCCCTCACTGTGACACTGACACTCCCCACACCCCTCACTGTGACACCGACACACCCCACACCCCTCACTGTGACACTGACACACCCCTCACCGTGACACCGACACACCCCACACCCCTCACTGTAACACCAACACACCCCACCACC